>NC_059272.1:18455985-18578485 GCF_017591435.1 Portunus trituberculatus | reverse complement strand
TAGTTTTATGCAGTGATACATATAAAGTAGAACCTTGAGTTACAACCAAATAGAGATACAAGGTTTGTCACAGAATGAATGAAACTCGTAAGTCAAGATACCACTGTATATGTACCTGTGTATTATGTCATCTAAGAGATTTTTGATAATATTGAAGCTTATATGTAACATCATTTTATAAGCTGTCATGTAGGATATTACACTGTATGCCTAAATATTGTTCAGTGTATGTACATTGTTGACTATAATCTAAAGCTGTGTATTAGTTTTTTTTTTTATTTAGTTTACATGTACTGATTGTGAGCTTATTCTTTCTAATCTTTGGGTCATATGGGAGCCATGTCCATCCCATGCACTGAAGTGTTTGGTGCACAAACTGCTATCTTTGCAGGAATACAAATACAAATAAATTTGTTTAAATTGAGCACTGGTTTGAACATTATATCTGGTCTAGTAACAAAACAATCAAAAGATAATAACAGCAGTAAGATGCACATGGTCATTACACCACTACCTCATGCCCCTTTGTATTTTAAAGCTTTCCTATTTCTGTATACTCTGACAGATAATTTTAATAATGAGTACCAATGTCTTAGAAACTTTTATCCATCCTAAAGTTATTATAATTTTCAGTAAGTGTTTCTTCTCTGACTAGCTTATTCCAATCTCTTCCTAATACATCTCCACAGAAAACTTGTGTAAACACACATTTTTTTTTCTTTGGAGAAACATAGACGTAAAGAAAGGTGTCTATATTTACCAAGAAAAAATAGGGATGCCATTCATGCCACAGGATATAAAGAGATGGATGTAGTAATGGTCACCAGGACTGTGCACTTTTGGCCTAAAATGCTTGTGCAAGAATGTTAAGAGAGAATAATACTGATTTATTTATAAAGAAGTTATATGTACATATCTCATACATGTTGTGTTTTCATAACTTAATACTCATACATTTTTATGCTTCTTTGTAGAATTTCTGACATGGACTGATTTCTCAGAAATTATTATTAGTTTCCTACTGCTTCTTTGTAACCTCTACTGATCTTACATGCTATATCTCTTTGTAACTTTGTAGTTGAGTATTCCAGTTGTGGGATCTGTACCACTTCAACTTTCCGTGTGTTAGGAAGACAACAAACCTTTACTATTTCTGATCAAGAAATCTGAGGTTTTTGTGTTTGAAGAACAATAAGGTCCTCCATAAATTGTAATTCCTACAGTATGCTAATTCTTTTAGCTATGGAAGGTTTTTATTATATATTTCAATATTTTATTGATACTTTAACTCTTATATTCCAATTTTAATGTTTACAGTGCTGTTAGATGTTTTTCTATTTGTTTTCTTTTATTGTGTCTTCATCCACATAGTTAACAAGAGAGAGAGAGAGAGAGAGACTGAGGGAGTGGGAGATGGAGGCTGAAGACATCAGTTAGAAGAAAAGTGTTGATGAAATGAAATGCTTTTACTAACTCCACTCTGTTTAAGAGAGCAATACAGTGGTACCCCTCTATATGTGAAGTATTTATACTCTGAACTTTGGCAGATAAGTCTTTGTATGTATAGAGATAGCAGCTTGGAGTTGAGATGGTTCAAAAAGGCATAACTTCATAGTTAACGTTAATAGTAAAGAATACATCTGGCATGTTCAGTGTAGAAGAGTGGAAGAGTTGGGTGTCATTGAAGAAGAGAGGATAGTTATTTAAAAGGTTGTGTTGAGTTGATAGATTCTAGATATTTATGGCATTGAACAGTAAAAAGTTTGCTCTGTTTCAGTCAGAAATTTTATAAAGATCAGAATTCAGGTAATATTCTGTAATTACCTAAGTAATCATTACTCGTTTTTTTATTTTAATTTTGGCATCAGTTAAATTTACATAGTTTATATTTATTTCATCAGAGAACAGAGGACAGCAATTTGTGTATGTGTCTGTGTGCAAGTGTATGTATATTAGAAGAGGGAGAGATTTGTAATCTGTATTCCTCTGTTTCTTTCAGTGCCAAATGGGCCCAAAGATCAGGTAACTTGAATGGCTTGTTTTGGGACTTCTCGCCATCTGAGGTGTGGTAAAGTACAGGGTATCTTTGGTTCTGAGGTATTTATAATATTCGCACTGTATGTATCTAGCAGCAGTTTCAGCAAAGTAATCTATGTGAATTAAGTTATTTATATAAATGGTTTCTTTATACAAGTAAAATGAGAAGTCTACCTAGGTAACTTAACTATTTGGCAACGTGGAATGTGTTAGATTGCTTTCCAAGAAGCATGTTAAAACCAGTTAACACAAGCATCACTGGTATGCAACAGGTGCTGTCTGAGGAATCTGACTCATCTAGTATGATTTGTATGTTGATGGGTATTGTCTGCTTTCCCAAACATTTTTGCGAGAAATCCATGATAAGTCATGAAGATGACTTTTTTTTTTTGCAGGAAAACATGGTTGAGTTGATTAAAGACTAAGATGAGTTAAGAATTGTAATTCATATAGATACTGTGCTTGCATTATCATTACTGTCACCACACTACCATTTTGTCTCCTTTACTCTATTTTATTCGATTACTCCATTTGCTTGTCTTTCTTTGCACATTGTGGGGTGTCTCCAACAGGTGTTTTGGAAGTCCTTTCAGGGACCATGGTAAAAATATGACTAGTGCACACAAACTGATGCATATTCAATCATGGGAATATACAGGTAACTCAATTTACGCGTGTTTGATTTACGCGTTTTTGTTATAACGTGACTGAAAAAATATTATAATTAATTTAATTTGCGCAATCGGTTTGTTTATACGCAATTTGGCCCAACCACATTTTGAAACTGAGTGCCAGATGCAATTTCAAACTGCATGCCAGAGAGTTCCGCAGCTGGCTGATAGGTGGGAGCTCCATTCTTCTTGTGCCTCATTTGCGGTCTGCCAGCACTGAGTACAGAGGGAATCTCTTCAAATCTGCCTATAATTCACCAAGATGGCCCCAAAACATCCTTCATTCTCTTCTGCATGTGGGGTTATTTTTTATAGTGGATTTTTTATAAAGTGGTAAAGCTCAGGGGAAGATGGTGACGAACTGTGGTGTGAGTGGTTAAGGCAGCGACGCAGTGAGTGTTGTGTTTACGTATTCTTTATTTTGTTGTTTTCTCTTATTATTTTTTGCTTTCTCATTATTTCTTGCTTTTCCCTTTACTTTAAATACGCTTCTAGTATTTAGAATGGTAAATAATAAAAACATGTTAATTTAGCCAAATAAATAGAGTATTTTATACAAATTTTTTTGGACCACATCCCACATTCCCCTTATAATCTATTGTTTCTTATGAGAATTACATGTTTGTTTTATACGAATTTTGAAATAAGTGATGCCTCTTGGAACGCATCTATCGTGTAAATCGAGAGTTACCTGTATTTCTTTTTATCTTCATGATGGTATCTAGAAGAGTTTAAAGTAGCTGAGTGCATACTCTGAAAACATATATTTTATTGCAACTCAGAAAATTTTGAGGCAGATTAATTTTGGCGCAGAATTACTCATCATTCCAGAGTTATACGAGTCCCATGACATCATCGATGGCCGCGGCAGCTGCTGCACCTGACCCGTATATGTCCTCTTATTACATGACCTCCACCCCTTACCAGGTAAGTCAGCCAGCATATTATTATTCAATTTTAAGTGGAGGTGCAGAATCAAGCTTTAGACTTTGATATGATTAATCTGTTATTATTTTTACTAAAATAGCAGTGGCTGGCAGAACATCTCCAGATAAATAAGAAAATGTTTGAAAAAAATAAAATAAAATAATGGGTGTGAAGGAAAGGTGAGGATAAAGAGAAAGTATGTGAGTAGAGGATAGATTGTTGATGGAGGAGAATGCTGTAGGAAAGAGATAGATAAATGTATTTAGGGATTGCTGAATCTAGAAAGAAATAAGGAGCTTTAGATTCTAGAAGAAACGTAATGTTGAAAGAGATAAGAGAAGTGACCAATTATTTTTAAAAATCTTTATTTATGATTATATTGACAGAAAATTTAATTGGAAATAAGGAATGTTTTTTTATAAGTATTTTCTTCACAAATGCACTCATTCCCCCAGCACTTACTCTAATCCTGTTAAGCTCCCTCCCAACTGTTTAATTTTAGTCATGTACTTTGCAAGAAGGGTTATGGTCTTCATTTTAATATTAAGTTGATGAAAATACAAGTAAGGTGGTGTATAAATTATAGAATTTTATTCCTTAACTTATTTTGTGAATCCTTTTATTTTATTTATTTATTTACTTATTTATTTTTATTTTTTATTTTTTTGCCTTGATGTTGAGAACTGTGTTATAGTTTAACAAACAAACAATGTTTCATCTGTGAATATCAGCAAAATCCACTTAATGTGTTTAATTGTTGAGCCAAGTTATGAAATATAACTATTTCTTGTGTTAGGTTGGGTTTCACTCTGACTATAGTCTTCCAAATCTAAACGTGGCTTTCTTGCTGGGGTCCTTAGGGAATAGCAGGCCTTCCAGGTCTGTCAAGTCTACATGAACTAGCAAATCAGAGCTCCGTATACATAAGTAAGAGGCATATAAAATGCTTTAACGAAAATCCAGTATCGTCAAATATTAAAAGAAATTAATTAAAAGAAAAATTAACAATCCACGCTTATGATATGCATATCACAACAACAAATACCGGCAGCCCTGTGTAATAGTGTTGCTGTGAAAACGTTATAATCTTTATTCAACGTTCACCATAGTCCTTAATAAAACAAATGGTGCAACAGTTGTTCCAAATACAAAACGAATGAAGATCTAAAAAAAAAAATGAGGTTATTCATGTATAAGATAGAATATTTTTGACTCCATTGATGCGGCAACACTTATTACTGTCCAAGGCGTGGCCTCCCTGTGAGACACTGTGGGGGACAAGGTCACGTGTCACGGTGGTAGATACCCATCCACACACACATGCACGCACACACACACACACACACACACACACACACACACACACACACACACACACACACACACACACACACACACACACACACACACATCCGGTAGCTCAGTGGTTAGAGCGCTGGCTTCACAAGCCAGAGGACCGGGGTTCGATTCCCCAGCCGGGTGGAGATATTTGGGTATCTCCTTTCACGTGTAGCCCCTGTTCACCCAGCAGTGAGTAGGTACGGGATGTAAATCGAGGAGTTGTGACCTTGTTGTCCTGGTGTGTGGTGTGTGCCTGGTCTTAGGCCTATTCGAAGATCGGAAATAATGAGCTCTGAGCTCGTTCCGTAGGGTAACGTCTGGCTGTCTCGTCAGAGACTGCAGCAGATCAAACAGTGAAAGTGAAACACACAGTGCGAATTTATGGATGGAAATTGAATATAGGCATAAGGAAGGATTGTCACGGAGAGAGAGAGAGAGAGAGAGAGAGAGAGAGAGAGAGAGAGAGAGAGAGAGAGAGAGAGCGAGCGAGCGGAGGTGAGGGAGGAAGGGAGAGAGTGATAAATGAGAGATGGGTCAGGTCACACACTTGGCCATTCAAATTCTGGGTGAAATGTGGCAGCAGTTTAAGGCCAACTATTCCCTAAGAAGACACGCCAAAAAACCGCATTTAGATTTGGAAGACTATAGGTGAGTGGGGAGCAGGACTGCCAACTAAAATTCTTTCGCAGGATGGACTGTAGTAAATTGATGATTGTATGTTTCATGAACAGTATGGCATATATTAATTGTGTGAATTGTTGATAAGTATGAACATGTTTGTCTTATGAGTGTTTATCTTCAAGTGTACATGGTAGACAAGATAAGATGTTGATCATAGAGATTAGAGTGAACAAAGAGGATTATTTATAATGAGTAGTCTAATTTGAGATGGAGAGTGATTTCCAGCAGTGTGCTTATTAGTCATAAGTAGAATGAAAGAATATTTAGAATTCCTTGATAGATATTGTGGTTACATGTAGGTTGCATTCTGGAGATTTTATTTACCAGCACTTTATTATTAGAATAAATTATTTTATTTTTTCTCATAATGATACAAGATTTGTTATGGTTTGTTTATTTTCAGGCATTTGGAGTTGGTGATGGCACTTGGAGCAATGGAGGTGACCATATGCAAACTTTTCTCGGAGGATATGGTGGACAAATGGGATATGACTCACACAGTGCTATTGATGGCATGTTTGGTAGCGGCAGTTTTGGTGGATTCAACCCTCCCGGCTTTAACTACGGATTTCATGGGAATGGTGACTACAGCGCTTGGGGAGGATCTGATGTACGAGGGGGAAACAAACCTTATGATGACTACTACCAGCGGGACACCCTCTATGCTGATGACCGTGTGAAAGCTCTTGACCAGGGTGTTCAAGGACTTACTATTACTGATCCCAAGACTGGTCAAGACCTCCCTAGAGAGGCTGGATCAGGAATTGGAAAAAATGGGGCTACCAATGGAAACTCTGGAGTTGAGGTTAAATCCAATGGAGGGAGTAGTCCTGGTGGGGATGCATCAGTTGGCCTGGGTCAAACTAAAAAGGGTATGTCCTGGGCTAGCATTGCATCTCAGCCAGCTAAGCCCCAGCCAAAGGGACGCCGTGATAAAACATCCATGTCTTCTATTGTGCCTGGTCGCCATATGGACATTGGGACATGGGAGGGCAAGAATGGAAGTGGACCAAAACCAGTTGCTCCACCACCAGTGCCACGGCCAGCCTGGGAGGCTCCAAGGGGAGGGTCTCGTTCCACCACCTCCACATCATACTCTACACCACCACCCCGAACCCCACCCCAGGTGCCTCCTCCCCAGCAGGTACAGCAACCAGGACCACAACAGCAGGGTGTTCCACAGCAAGAGAATCCTTCAATGCAGACAATACAGACATCTCCCCAGCAGCACCAGCAGCACCAGCAGAACCCACACCAGCAGCATATTCATCAACAGCATGTGCATCAGCAACACTTGCACCAGCAGCAGCAGCAGCAGCAGCATCCTCAGTTGCAGCAGCAGTTGCCATCACCACCCCAGCAGCAGCAACAACAGCAGCAGCAGCAGCAACAGCAACAGCAGCAGCAACAGCAGCAGCAACAACAGCAGCAGAACCCTCCACCCCCATTACTTCAGAGTGGGGCCATGCATGCTCCTATGGAGCTGCCACCCTCTCCCCAGAGTGGCCCCCCTGTGCCAGTGTCGCAGCGCCCTCCCCTGGCTCATGTTCCGGGTCAGATCCCACAAGAGCTGCAGCCAGATAACCCAACTCTTGAGGGACTTCGTATGCGTAATGACTACAACCCAAAGGACTTTGACCTTAATGCTAAAAATTCCCGTTTCTTTGTGATTAAATCATATTCTGAGGATGACATTCATCGTTCTATCAAATATGAAATTTGGTGCTCAACAGAACATGGTAATAAGCGATTAGATGCTGCATTCCGTGAACGAGAAGGCAAGGGTCCTGTGTACCTTTTCTTCTCAGTGAATGGATCAGGGCATTTTTGTGGTTTGGCTCAGATGACTTCAATAGTGGACTACAATTCTTCATCATCAGTGTGGGCTCAAGATAAATGGAAAGGACAGTTTCGTGTCAAGTGGATTTATGTAAAGGATGTTCCTAACAATCAACTGCGCCACATACGACTGGAGAACAATGAAAACAAGCCTGTCACCAACTCGCGTGATACACAAGAGGTGCCCTATGAGAAGGGCAAACAGGTCAGTGTTTGTTGCCATGCTTGCACTCTCTCTCTCTCTCTCTCTCTCTCTCTCTCTCTCTCTCTCTCTCTCTCTCTCTCTCTCTCTCTCTCTCTCTCTCTCTCTCTCTCTCTCTCTCTCTCTCTCTCTCTCTCTCTCTCTCTCTCTCTCTCTCTCTCTCTCTCTCTCTCTCTCTCTCTCTCTCTCTCTCTCTCTCTCTCTCTCTCTCTCTCTCTCTCTCTCTCTCTCTCTCTCTCTCTCTCTCTCTCTCTCTCTCTCTCTCTCTCTCATGATTTCACAGCATGTTTCTCTAATAACTTCATAACATTAAAAAGTCAACATATGTATACACGTGGAACCTCACTTCTTGAACTAATTTCTTTCTGAATGGCATTCAAAATTTTAAATGTTGAGAATAGGAACTTTTCCCCATAGGAATAAGTGTGAAATGGGTTAATAATTTCCTGGACACAAGACAATTGCTTTTAAGCTTTTCAAATTAGTCTGTTCATCAAATGATTCAGATAAACTAATCACATGGGATGAGTAAATTATGGACTGTTTTCATTATGTAAGTGAAAAAAATCTGATGATATAAGAATTGGTTTGGAGTGAGTAAAATGTTGACGGACTAGTGGGGAGACTTCTAGCTCAGTCATCCCAACAAACAGTTCCTTCTGTTTTCTCCCCAGTCTTATAGAGAGTACTTGATAGGTTCACATGCAGATCCTCAATTATTTGAAATACTTTATATTAAGTATGAGTTTAAATTATCACTAATTTTGCAGAACCAACATTAGATACATTTGTAAGTAGAGTTGGTCCTTCAATTTACAGACCTCAGTTTCCAGAATTTTAGATTTTATCAATGATCTTGGATCATTGAAATATAATTTTATAGGAAAGTCTTTATGATATGAATGATTGGATTCTTTCATTTGTACATATACAGGAAGTTTTCACATAGTGAAGTTCTTAATTGCACAAAAATTTACTCTCAAACTATCTTGAATATGATGCTGTAACCATATGTATTTATATGTTTGATATTTACAAACAGGTGCTGAAGATTATCAACCAATATCGTCACACTACTTCCATATTTGATGACTTCTCTCATTACGAGAAACGTCAGGAAGAGACAGAAACCCGGAGGCATCCAGGAAATTCATATAAGGTAAGATGTGAATGTTTAAAAAACTAATATTGTATACATATAAGTTTGTGTGATGTATTTATTTATTCAATTGTATTTTTTAATGTTATAAGTTAATTGTTTTGTTGAATTAAGATGATGGAATGTCTGTTGGTGATCATTCTGCTTTATGATAGCTTGCTATTATAAGTGTTATTATTTTAATCAACATTGTCTTAAGACTGTTCATGTAGAGAAAATGTGCTGCATTTGAAGTTGTAGAATCTTTGAGTTGTTACTTTTTTGTCCGCATATTTTATGAATCTATTTTACAGAGAATAGGCAATGAAGAGTAATATTTCCACTTTAGGATGTGTTCATATTGATAAGATTATATATACAGGCAACCCCCGCCTAATGAATGGGTTACGTTTCTAAAAAAACGTTTGTTAAGCAAATTTTCGTTAAGCGAACCAATTATAACAAGTTTGACCCCTGACTTGAACTTCCATTGAGAGTAAACAAAGCGAGAGTGCATCATAGTAGCTACAGTTAAAGGTTTAATGAAAGTAAAAATAATGAAGTTAAACATTTAGGCAGTTTAATGTAAGTCATTATAATGTACACTAATGTATGTATGTAAGTAACTTTATAATGTTGATGATCTGAAATTTATGAAAGGAGGGAGAGTGGAGCAAGAAAGACTAGCTGGCAACCTGTGGAATGTAAACAAAGGGTACATCATTGTACCGCATGCAAAACTTATGTACCACATTTCCACAAGGCTTTCCATTTTATCCATTGCAGAGGCACGAGTTCAGGTGGTTCTTTTAGCTTGCAAGGAAGATATGGTCTCACCAGCCTTCTTAATAGAGTCTGGTGACTTGAAAATAGTAGAGACAGTAGATGGGGTCAAGCTATGGTGGCGAGCAATGCTATTAGTTTTCTCGCCTCTCTTGTGTCTGTGAATAATATCCAGCTTCACTTCGAGAGTAAGAGACTTCCTGGTCTTAACAATGCTAGGTGACATTACAGGGCTGGTTGCAGGGCGTTTTGGTGGCGTGTTGAGCGTTAGATGACGAGCTAGTGCTGTACCCTGTTTTTGTTTTGAACTAAGAGTGGGGAAGGGTAGGGGAGTGAGTGGTGCACGTTTTGTCCACGAGAGGCGCTGGTGTAGTCAAAAGTCTGTCAGCTTGCATGATACGGTGGGGCTTTCAAACTTGGAAATAATTACCGGGATAAGATTTCGTTAAAGTGAGTTTGGTGTTTGTTAAACAAGCAGATGGTAGTAAAAGAAAACGTTCATTGTAACGAAATTTCATTGTGTGAACCTTCGTTAAGTGGGGGTTGCCTGTACTTCTTTATATTGCATTATCTTAGACTAGTAAAGAAGTTATTTTTGTAGTTCCTTTCATATGCATATACTCTAACTTGCAGGATGTTTCATATGCATACAAATATTGTTAGTATTCTTAGTTGTAAGGAATTTTATGTCTGTTGGACTGTATGAGACTGCTCTAAAAACTTGTTACATATATAGTCTATGTATACTATAAAATAGGAAGTCAGACAAGAATAGGGAAGTTTATGGAGCTAGTGAGAACTGTTTGGTTGATGTTGGGTAATAATGTCAAATTCCATATCAGTATTGTATAAGTATAGAGTATATGATATGTGTAGTGTTAGCAAATGTCATGATGTTTGTATGATATTCTGAAGGATTTTGAGTGGGAATGGAAGATAAATGTAATGATAAATCATGAATGTTTTTGGTGCTATAATTCAGTGAATGATCCTTTGATGATATTTGATTAATTGTCCAACACGTTTCATTGGGTAAATTGTTACCTTTTAACCAAATTTTGTTTCTTCCTTTTCTAATTCTAACTTTTACTGTGTTCAGAGTTGGAAGACAGTTATAAGGGTAGTATGATACAACAGCCTATATTTGCAAAGTAATTTTATCTATTGTCTCTTGACATTTTACTTTCTTCATGAACATTCTTCAGGATGGCTGATTGTGGCAGAAAAGTATCCATCTCAGCTTACCTCCAAACATTACCTTTGAGCTTTCATCCACTATTTGCCAGTCTCCATTTTCTTACTAGAAACTTCAATTTCACTTGTACTGTTTCTCACTAATTATACTCTTCATCTGTTCAGTATTGCTAAATCACATGTGATTATTTCTTTTCACCTAGTCCACCACTCCATTAGCATATGTTCCCTTATCTCATATTTTAAGATATTCCAGTGAAACTTTCCATTATAAAATTAATCTCTAGGGAGGAACAAGAATTGAAAACTATTAGTTTTCTTAATTCTTAATATAGTCATGTGCTTCACAGAGAGTTATTGGGTGAAATTTTGTTTTGGTCCTCCTTCTTTTTTTACTTTACAATAATATCATGGATCTGTAAGATGATTTTACATTCTAGAAATGGATTAGTGCATAAGTGTTAGATGAAAAAATGAAAATTTATGACATTGAAATTTCCTTCTTTTGATAAAATTTGTCAAGTGCTCATTAAATGATATTTATGTAACTATATTGGTTACTTTATCAATAGCTAAGTGTAACATGTTTATGTGATTTCTTCCCTTGACCATAAATTGTGTACAAGTTGTACAGCATTAAAAATTGTGTCTTATGCAGGAAATGGATCGGGATGACCGCAGAGGTGACCACCGTGACCATCGAGACCACCCAAGAGACCACCGTGATCATCGGGACAGCAGAGACCACTATCATCGTGATCACAGGGATCAGCGTGACCATCGTGACCACCACCGTGGAGGAATGGGTGGTGGCAGGGGCCGAGGAGGGCACCATCACCCTCATCACCGTGGTGGAATGCGCAATTAAGTAGAAAAAGCTGGTTCAAAGTGAATACCAATTCATTCTTGGGGTAGAGTTTGTCAGACTATAATCTAAAGCACATTATTGTGGTGGATGAACTTCACTAGAAATTCCACAATACATTATGGACCATTGGCTTATTTGAAAGACATGTAGGGCAGTCTTACTGGAAAGTTATGTTTTTAAGAGACTAAGCTGACATGTGTTAAACAGTGAATGGGCTGCTGTTCTGGATTCTACGAACTAAGTGACTGCTTGGTGGATAATGGACCAAAGAGGCTTGGTAGCATCCACCTCAAGCCTCATGGAAACTAGTGGTTATGGTGTAATCAGAAACCGTAATGCTTCATACAACACATAATTTGCCCTACTGTCCAGCCAATAGTACTGCTCTGCAATTGTGAGAAGTGTAGCAGTGCACTGAAACACTGTTTTCGTCCACTGATCAAGTTTAGACAGGCACCCATTAGCACCAAACTACACCAGCCTGTTTGTCAGCTTCAGTGATATCACAAAATGATGATTCTTGTCACGAAAGATTTTTTTCCAGAACACTTGGCATCAAGAACTGCAAAGAACATGCCATTGTCATTGTTATCTTTTTATTTTTCACTGTTGTGGTTAGGGGAAAGGAACACAATCTATAAATATATAAATATATATATTTAATCTAATTCTCCTATAAACGTACAACTGCAACTTAATTTGGAGGGCCTGATGACTGACAGACCCACATGGGGGACCTGAGAGCTACCAAGCAAAATACAAAAATTGGGGCCTCCAACAGCCTCATTCAGTCATGTAACAATTGAACAACAATAATTTCTGCCTGTGATTGGATACTATAAAAAGTGTTATTTTTATTCACCCATTTACAGAGAAGTTGGAAAGTGTACAGTGAAAGTAGTGTGTGTGATGATATTCTTCAAGACATGGGCTTGGAAAACCAATTTGTGAAGAGGACAGGCAATGGACTACTTTTGAAGATTAGTATCATTGGCTTGGGGCTTTAGAGGAAAGTGATGGAAAAAAGTGAAAAGTACTTTGGTGTTTATTTCTTAGTGCCTGAGAGTATGGTATTGTGTAGTTTAAAAGTGATATTGTAAATGATATTGAATATAGTAAAACCTTGAACCACCTCAGACTCAACTTGGTTTGTCTCAGCAGTGCCTCAATTAACTGAAATAACTGTAGTTGTTAGTGTTCACATTACTATCATCTAATAAATAAAGTAAACAGTGTTATGGTTCAATGGAATCATTTCTTCAAATGAACTTGCTTCAAACCAATCATATAATGTGAATGGTGTAAATTAAGAAAAGCAACTATAGTGACCTTGTTATCATGAAAGTGTTTAGTAGTGTTAATCAAGAACATGAACTATGACAGGCCAATGATATTCTTATGGTTATAAAACAGTTGGAATGAAGTTCAAAAGTTGGTAAATGCTTGATGCTGTTGTGAAGGTCACTTTTGCTTGGAATGCTGGCATGCATCAAGACCACCTACCATTGTGTCTCTTGACCTTGACCTTGCTGTGCTCAGTCCAGAGAAGCTGTAAGTACCACTTTAGTTATGGTCTGGCTCTGTTTGGCTGCCTCTTGATTGTCAGGGATGTGTCAGGGATTTAGCTTTAGAGGGAACAGCTTGCAGAGCAGATATACCATTTACATAATATCTGTCCATGCAATAGTGGCACTTACAGTTTATATGGTTTGGGCACATATGGCTATTCTTGCCTTATTTTTTTTTAAGTTGACACTTATGAATAATTTTAAAAGTTATGGCAATTTTGGCCATTTTTTTTGTGTATGTTATTTACTGTAGCATGGTGTTTAACCTAAATGATCACATCAAAAAAAAATTATTAATTGAAGTATGCCTGGAAGTCTAAATGATCTTACCCTCCTAGCAGTATTTTTGATGAGTAAATGATCAGTAGACTGCCATAGACTTCCATAACACATTTTCTTCTATCCCTCGGACACATGATATATGCATCGTATGATGTGTGAATTTGAGCTTTCTGATTAGTAGTTTACATTGGAAGTCTGGTGCACGTCTCTTTGGGAAGAATGTTTTAAGTAGCAGGTGAAAACTGTTACTATCATCTGGGGAACTCCACCATGCTGCAAAATATTTTTCTGACTATTATATATTAGCTGAACACATTTTTAGATTTCAAAGAGAAGTGGTTGTAATGATGCATGTGGTGTAGAGTAGCTCCCAAGATGGTGGTAGCTGGCCCTGCTAGTGTGTGGTTTTCTCCTACTCTTTGTCCATATAACCAGTAGCTTTACTGTGGGTGCCTGTGCGTGGGTTTTATTGGTATTTTATGTATTACCATCATTAAAACTGAGGACTTCTCAGCAATCTCTGTATATTTTTTCTTGTACACAGATGTTCAGTTGACTAGATGACCATTATAGTTCATGTATCGGCTTATAGCTTCATTTATAACATGTCAGCATTAGTAACTGCCTATAATTTTAGAAGTGGCACTGTCTGCTCTGCCCCTCAGTAATATTCAAAGGTGTAAGGAATGTTATTTGTTACAGACACAAGATGATAAAAGTTTTTGAGGGTTTACAACACCAAACTCAGTCATGTTTAACTGGCAGGTAAGGTTGTTGGATATACTGTTGTTGGACAAACAAATAATTATGTGCATGATTATCATAGTCTCTGTGTAGTTGTGTATGTATGAAACATTTATTGTTATGCTGGCTAAATCATCATGGTATGATAGTTTTACAGTCTGGTATTTATAAGTGATTTCATACAGTCATGAACTAAATAAAAGTTTGCTTTATAGTATTTATTATTATGATTTTTATCAACAGAGTTCAGTTTGCAGTGGACATGAGTTATGTTACACTCTGGTTTTAGGTAAATGTAGCATATTTCAGATGTTGTATACCTTTATTTAGGAAAACAGTTTTGCTTTAGTTAACAATGTATAGTATGAGAGCTAGTAATAGATGTAGTCAACAATAGTATCCAAGGTCGAGAACGAATCTGTATTCTGAATCATAAATTGGATTTGTATAATATGGCATTGAGCTGCTCAATTTTTAGACATTTTTGGCCTTAGGGAGGATGTTCCTATGATCCAAATAATTGCTGATATATATTATGTGATTGAAGGTATGTCTGTAATTTTAAGCAAGTTCCATGTTGCGTAGAATACAGCAGTGGAGGTATGTGTGAAAGATTTCCAATGTTAAGGAAATGGCTGTCATTATTTGATGATAAATACGATCATAGTCAGTCAAGATTCAAATTTCTCTTCCCACTTATATGGTAATGTTAAATTACAGAGATAGCAGGTTATTAATTCCACATTTCAAAGTCAAGTAATATATATATATATATATATATATATATATATATATATATATATATATATATATATATATATATATATATATATATATATATATAAATATATAAAACCACTACATTAAACAGTTTTGTATGCTTGACAGTTTCATCAGTTTCACACAAGTGTGTATGCGTACACACACACACACACACACACACACACACACACACACACACACACACACACACACACACACACACACACACACACACACACACACACACACACACACACACACACACACACACACACCTATCTATACATGTATACATTATACGTCATGTGTGTGTGTGTGTGTGTGTGTGTGTGTGTGTGTGTGTGTGTGTGTGTGTGTGTGTGTATGCATGTATGTATATGTATGTATTTATGCACACACATGGAGTGACAAATTATTGAGAAATGTAAGAAAGGTAAATCTTTGTGTTTTGGTGATGAGGGGGGCAGAGCGGTGCGGTTATGTGGTCTTGGCAGGTCCCACCTGTGGGAACAAAATGTTCATCAATAAAACAAACTGTACACAGGAATGCAAGAGTCTCCTTGGTGCCTTCCTTTGTTGATAACTATCTGCTATTCCCATAATGTTAGAATTATTACACATGATATTGTTAGCAGATTGTCACTATATGGAAATAACAATAGTAATTGAACTGTAAGTATGCACGGAATTGTGATGTGTAAGTGCTACTTGAAGTGAAAATTTAGTTCAGCAATGTGAATGTCAATATTTCCATAGGAAGATGGTTATCACCTTTCCCACTTCATTTTATATGGATTTACATAGTTGTGACACAAAAAGAGCAACACTTTCACTGTCTTATCAATAATACCTACTAGTATGAGACTCCTTTTACAATATAATTTATTACTTCTTGTATGAAACACTCATCTATATTGGTTTAAATTTCTGCTTCTGTAGGGAAAGCTGTGCTTCATAAAATCTCTCCTACAATACAAGTTGTCCTGTAAGCTTCTTTCCTTGCCTCTTTATCACATATGTTACAGACATACATCTTATTTAACTATTCATACTATTCTTTTATCATTCTTGACAGCACTGAAATTTCCTCTTTCTTTTCAGGTCTAAGACTGGGAACTGTACCTAGCTTAGCGAACATCTTAGGAAAAAAATATCGTGTCACTTTAGTTGATACTCTGTACTTTTTCTAATTTCCTTATATGTATACTTTTATGAGGTGAATGGACTCATTGCATTTTCAGATCTAGACTTGTCATTGTAATAGTTATATCCCTTGTTATCTTTATATTTAAATTAGTAAACATAATTCATATTTCTTACTTTGTTATATGTGTGTATTCTTATTTTGTTTATATTTTTCTCAAGTAAGTAAGTTGCTCAGAAATTTAACTCCCCATCCATTTATTTGTGACATGGCTGACAGTCGTATTTCCTGCCTTATAATCACACATACATCTGCTACAATTGCAAACCATAATCATTTAGCACTTTCCAAGAATAAATTCATTTGGCATCTACAACTCAATTCTAATACTGTCTTGGACCCAGTTGGTCTTTGCAGTGCTGTACAGTCTTTGTTATTCATTAATTTTCTCAGATAGTTCTGACATCATATGCAAATAAGGTATTGCAGGTTACTCTCTACCATTTTGTTTATAGATAGAAAATGTGAGGCCAGACTTTCATTTCTACAATATTTGCAGTTTCCCAGAGGTCATTTGTGAGGTATGTACTTGTACTTCATCCTTTTTTTTTTCTTTTCCTGATTGAAGTATACATGTATACAATCCACCCAAGCTTGCTTTCTTGTACATTGTCCTACATAAAGTTTGAAGTGCATGACTTATAACTTGTAAAACTAAATTGACATCATGCGATTGCTCTGGTCTGTCTCTTTCAAATACTACCTCCATTTATTATTTACAATTCTTTCCTAGACCTTAACAACCACACTTGTTATTACTTCCTGAATTTTCATCTCCTTTATATTTCTACACCACGCAGTCGTTGGTACGTGAGCTAGGGGCGGTGATGATGAATATATATACTATATATATATATATATATATATATATATATATATATATATATATATATATATATATATATATATATATATATATATATATATATATATATATAGTGTGTGTGTGTGTGTGTGTGTGTGTGTATTTACCTAGTTGTGGTTTACGGCACGGGGATTAAACTTATGGTGTCCCGTCTCTATATCTTTTATCAAATTTCTTCTTAAAAATATGCACAGTTCCAGCCATTACAACCTCCTCATCAAGTTCATTCCAATTGTTTTCAACTTTAAACCATATCCTCTTGTACTGCATGTATCCAATAGTAAAAAGTCTTTATCCACATCCTCTATACCATTAACCATTCTATAAACGTGTATCAAATCTCCTCTTTTTCCTTCTCTCTTCCAATGTAGTAATGTCCAATTTCGTCAATCTTTCTCCATAGCTTAAAGTATTTAAATTTGGAACCAACTTTGTAATTGCTCTCTGAACTCTTTCAAACTGTGTGTGTGTGTGTGTGTGTGTGCGCGCAATATATATATATATATATATATATATATATATATATATATATATATATATATATATATATATATATATATATATATATATATATATATATATATATGGTAAGAGGCCATTCTGAATGCATGTTTTTCAATGCTTCGTATTAGTGAACGGATATTCTCATTAAGATATTTTAATTAGAATATATATATATATATATATATATATATATATATATATATATATATATATATATATATATATATATATATATATATTGCAATGTACGTTACTTCAAGTTAAATTGGAGTGAAACTATATTGTAATTAGACTAAAAAGAGTAATATTTGTTCATAGTATTTCAAGTGCTCATCAGACGCAGTGCAATGGTTAGCATAGCTACATAATTATTCCCTTGAGGTTAAAGACCGGGCACTATCCCCTAGAAACCGTCCCGTGCGCTGTCCTCGATTCCCGGCTCCCACTTCGCAGCTCCATCCACCCTGATTTGACGTCACATATATGAAGCCACGCAATTGGTCAGAGAGAGAGAGAGAGAGAGAGAGAGAGAGAGAGAGAGAGAGTATGATAACGAATAAGGAGAGAACATGAAAACGAATCTGGAGAGAGAGAGAGAGAGAGAGAGAGAGAGAATATGGTAACGAATAAGGCCGTTTTTCTCAATCTTTTTACCCTTGCGTAACCCTTATAATACATGACATGTCTCAAGGAACCACTACACAAAAACAAAATTACATGCCACATATTTCTCATTTTATGTGACGTCAAATCAGCTGGGTGGAGGAACTGCGAAGGAGATAGCCGGGAATTGAGGCGAGGCGAGCGCACGGGACGGTTTCTCGGGGACAGTGCCTATATAATGTTATAAACTCACTCCTACGGTGCGTTGGTACGGATGTCTGTTGGGGCATGGAAGTTTGTGTCCCACGTCTTGACGTGGCGGCCTGGCACCTATGAAGTTAATATGATCCTCCGAATCCGAAGCCAGCATAGGCGTATCGAAGCAAACAAAGCACATACAGCGTGATTTCACAGTCGCCATATTAGAGAGTTGGCATTGGACAAACTAACCTTGTGCCAGTCTCCGTTAAGATGACGTCTGTGTCCCTGCCTCCTCATGTTTTCTGCCGTTCTCGCCGCCTTAGCTCTCATGCAGCTCCCTGACTCACCACACAGGTAAATGAGAGACTAATTACTTTTCAGGCTCCTCAAATAACAGGTGTCATGCCAGATGCAAGACAGGAAATTGGGAAAAGTCAAGATTGGGTTCCCACCAACTGTGTTTACCACACAACTCCTGCATATTCCAATCTAGGTCTTATTTCAGTACTTATCAATTTCTTCATAATTTCTTTGTACATATAGTGAAATGCTACTCCAATATTCCTTAGCAAATTATACGTCTCTGAAAATTCTATCAATATGGCTTACCTGTTGATTATTTTCTTGCATTGTCACTCCCAAGTCCTTTTCCTTTTTTACTTTTTCTAGTCCTACTCCATCTCCTATCTTATAGATTCCCACTGGTCGTCTTTCACTTTTTCCCATTTCCATGACATGGCTTTTGTCCACATTGAATTCCATCTCCCATTTTTTGCTCCATTTCCAGATCTTGTTTAAGTCTTCCTGTAGTATTTCACAATCCTCTTTTTGTTTAATGACTCTGCACAGTTTTGCATCGTCCGCAAACAGATTTATGTAGCTGTTCACTCCCTCTGGCATGTCATTTATATATATGAGAAAAAGTATTGGCGCCAATACTGACCCCTGTGGCACTCCGCTGTCTACTGTTCTCCACTTGGACTTCATATCTTTAACTACCGTCCTTATTTCTCTCCCCCTTAAGTAATTCTTCATCCATCTCAATGTGCTTCCTTTTAAGCCACCCTTCTCCTCTAACTTCCATAGTAATCTTTCATGTGGCACTTTATCAAACGCCTTTTTTAGATCTAAATAAATACAGTCAACCCATCCCTCTCTCTCTTGTTAGAGTAGAAACTCAATAAATTTGTTACACATGACCGACCTTTTCTAAAACCAAATTGGCTATTTGTTAATATTTTGTTGTCTTCAAGAAACTCAATCCATTGCTTCTTTATTACTTTTTCACACATCTTGCATATTACACTAGTTAGTGATACCGGTATGTAATTTAAAGGTTCTTCCTTTCTTCCGCTCTTATATATGGGAACCACCTCAGCTCTTTTCCACTCCACTGGCACTGTTCCATTTTCAATTGAGCATTTTATGATGTTGTATATTGGACTTGCTAGTTCTTCCCTACATTCTTTCAGTATTCTGCCTGAGACTTCATCCGGTCCCATTGCCTTTTCCTCATCTAGTTCCGTCATCAACTTTTTTATTTCAAGCTTGGTTACTTTAATCTCTTTCATATAGACAGTCTCTCTATTACCCTGTGGTCTTTCAAATTTGGATTCCTTAGTAAAGACCTCATGAAATTTACTATTTAACAGTTCTGCCATACTTTTGGGTCTTCCACCATTCTGTTTTCTCCTTTTAACCTTTCTATTGTTTCTTTTTGTCTTATTTTTCCATTTATGAATCTGTAGAACAATTTTGGTTGTTCCTTACATTTTTCGACAATGTCCTTTTCATAGTTCTTTCTTCTTCCTTTCTCACCTTAGCATATTCATTTCTTGCTGTTTTGAAGTTTTCCTTATTTTCTGGATTTCTGTTTCTTCTCCACCTTTTCCATGCTCCATCTCGTTTCTCCTTTGCCCTAGCACATCTTGCATTAAACCAATCTTTCTTTCCTTCTTCTTTAGGTCTATATTTCGGGACATATTCCCTGACCCCAGTTTTGTATATTTTCAAAAATAAGTTATATTTCTCTTGAACTGTTAATGAGTTTTCCATCTCCTCCTAGTTTACGTTTTTAAAATAGTTCTTGAGATTCTCAGTATCAGCCTTTCTGTAATTTAATTGGTCTCCTTTGTATGATTAATCTCTATCTTCCTTTCCTTCTTCTATATCCATTTCTAATATTACATGGTCACTCTTTTCCAATGGGCACTTGTATCTTATATCTTCGTTAATTGGTATATCCCTTGTAAAAACTAGGTCTAATCTTTCCGGCTCATCGTTTCCTCTGAATCTTGTGTTTTCCTTTACTCTTTGGACCATCAAATTATCTATCATTAGGTTCAGGAATAGATCTCCCCAGGCATCTTCCCCCATACCACTTTCATAATTTTCCCAGGCTACCTCCTTACAGTTGAAATCTCCTAACAATATCACTCTTCTCCTTTCCTTAATGATTGTGTGTGTGTGGGTATTTACCTAATTGTATTTACCTAATTGTAACATACGGGAAAAGAGCTATGCTCGTACTGTCCCGTCTCCATATCTACTAATGTCCAGCTTTTTCTTAAAATCATGAATATTCCTTGCGTTGACCACTTCCACGTCTAAACTATTCCATGCTTCCACCCTTCTATGAGGGAAGCTATATTTTTTCACATCTCTCCTATAAGTGGCCATTTTAGTTTTTCCCATGCCCTCTCGACATTCTTTCATTCCACATACACAGATCTTCCCTATCCATTTTTCCATGCCAATCATCACTCTGTATATTGCTATCAGGTCTCCCCTTTCTCTTCTGTTTTCCAGGGTCGGAAGTTGCATTCTGTTCAGTCTGTCTTCATAAGTCAAATCTCTTAAGTCAGGCACCATTTTGTTGCAGCCCTCTGTACTTTCTCTAGTTTCCTTATGTGTTTCTTTAAGTTCGAGCCCACTGTATTGTTGCATATTCAAGCCTTGGTCTTATCATTGCAGTAATTATTTTCTTCATCATTTCTTCATCTAAATATACGAACGCCACTCTTATGTTCCTCAATAAGTTCAATACTTCTCCAATTATTTTGTTTATATGTCTCTCTGGCGATAGGTCATTGGTAATTGTCACCCCAAGGTCTTTTTCTTCATGACTGGTTTTATGTCTTCATTTCCTATCTTGTACATACTCCTGATTCTTCTTTCACTCTTGCCAAACTCTAATTTCTTGCATTTTGTCGTGTTGAACTCCATTTGCCATGTACAGCTCCATTTCCATATTCTGTCCAAGTCTTCCTGGAGTAGTTCGCAATCTTTGTCACATCTCACTTTTCTTAACAATTTTGCATCGTCTGCAAATAGGCTCACATAACTGGACACCCCATCCACCATGTCATTTATGTAGACCGCAAACATTACTGGTGCCAACACTGATCCCTGTGGAACTCCACTCTCCACCAAGCCCCATTCTGATGGTCTGTCCTTAATTATTGTTCTCATTTCTCTTCCTACCAAAAGTCTTCCATCCATTTTAGTAAACTGCCATGCACTCCTCCTACCATTTCAAGTTTCCAGATCAGTCTCCGGTGTGGTACCTTATCAAAGGCCTTTTTTAAATCCAGATATATTCCATCAGCCCAACCATCTCTTTCCTGTATTACATCTATCACCCTCGAATAGTAACATATCAGGTTTGTCGTGCATGAACGCCCTTTTCTAAAACCAAATTGACACTCACAAAGTATGTCATTTTTCTCCAAGAAGTCTGTCCATCTATTCTTCACCACCCTCTCACACATCTTAGCTACCACACTTGTAAGTGACACTGGTCTATAGTTCAATGGGTCTCTCTTGTTACCTGATTTATAAATTGGGACAATGTTAGCTCTTTTCCAGTCTTGGGGCACTACACCTTCCCTTAATGAGGCATCAATTACTTCACAAACTTTTTCTGCCAGTTGCTCCTGCATTCTCTTAAAATCCATCCTGATACCCCATCAGGTCCCACAGCTTTTCTCACTTCTAAACTCCCCATCATATTCTTGATCTCCTCCACAGTTACTTGAAACTCCTTCATAATCCCTTTCTGTTCCATTACCAGTGGTTTGTCAAAAGCAGTCTCCTTTGTGAATACCTTCCGAAAGCATCCATTCATAGCCTCTGCCATTTCCTGGGATCCTCACTGCATACTCCATTTACTTCTAAACTTTCAATACTTTCTCTATTTTTGATGTTGTTGTTCACATGTCTGTAAAAAGCCTTGGTTGGTCTTTACATTTATCAATTATATCCTTTTCTTGTTTCTTTCTTTCTTCTCTTCTAATCAACACATATTCATTTCTTGCTCTTTTGTAACTTTCCCACTGCTTAATCCGTCTTTTCCTTCTCCACCTCTTCCATGCATCCTCTTTTCTTGTTCTAGCCTTTTCACATCTATCGTTAAACCAGTCCTGCTTTCCAACTTCTCTATGTTGTCTTATTGGTACAAATTTTTCTCACCTTCTTTGTATATTTTTATAAATTCCTTCCACTTTTCATTTGCTCCTTAGCACTCTTGAATTTCATCCAATTTGTCTCTTGAAAGAATTTCTTTAGGTTTCCAAAATCTGTCTTGGCATAATTCCATCTTCCCACTTTATATTCTTCATTTCTTCTAGATTTCTCTTCATCTATCACCTTGAACTCCAAAACTGCATGATCACTCTTTGCTAAAGGGCACTCCACCCTCATCTCCTCAATGACCATTGGCTCTGTACTAAAGACCAAGTCCAGTCTTGACGATGCTCCCTCTCCTCCAAACCTAGTATCTTCTTTGACCCACTGAGTTAACACATTTTCCATTGCCAGTGTCAATAGTGTATTTCCCATGTTGTCTCTGATCCTTCCATTGACCAGTCCTCCCAACACACCTCTTTACAATTAAAATCTCCCATCATTATAGTTCGTTCACAGCCACCCAACATTTCTTCCAGACATGTTCCTGTATCACTTATCATTTCTTCATATTCCTGTACTGACCATGCATTTGTCTTAGGTGATACGTACACCACTATGTAGTGCCTCTTTTTTCCTTCATTAGTTTCTGCTCTGATCTTTAGCACTTCTGCCTTTCCCATACCTTCTTTCACTTGATCCACCTTTATATCTTTTTTAACCAGCAACATCACTCCTCCTCCCATCTTACCTACTCTATTTCTTTTCCAAACATTATATTTCCTTCTCCAACCATCATCAGGTCTTCTCCCTCTCTCAGTTTTGTTTCAGTAAGACCCACAATATCTGGGTTCTTGTCCCTCAAGTAATTGTTGAGTTCTAAAATCCCCGATATCACTCCATTTATGTTGGAATACATTACATTCCGCTCATACGTAAGTTTCTTTAGTCCTTTCTTGCTGTACTTTTCTGGGTTATGAATCACTTCCTCAGTCTCATATCCAAGATTCTCCAGAAAAACTCTTTCTTCTCCTCTTCTGTCCTCTCTTAATTTTTTTTCAAAGCCTCCTTTCTCAACTCATTTAACATTTCTCTTTCCTTTGTGTGTGTGTGTGTGTGTGTGTGTATCTACCTAGTTGTATTGTACAGGGTTTGAGTGGGGATCATAGTGTTCTTTCTCCATATCTCCATTTATCCAGTTTTTCTTTAAATTTATGCACATTTTGTGCTGTAACAGCTTCATCACTCTGTGCATTCCACTTTTCCACTTTTCCACTGTTCTATATGGAAAACTGTATTTTTATTTATCCTTCACACACTGCCTCATCCTAATCTTTACTTTCACTTCACAATATTTAAACTGACGTCACCGAGGCAACAAATGAGATGTCTAGGCCGCTCCTTGTCAGTCAGCCCCGTGATGTCAACTCAGCTGGCCCGTCCCCCAAGGATCGTGTCAGCCAATTGGGTTCCATGGTGGCGGACTTGATTGCAAAGCTGGACAGGTGTTCTCCTGAGACGGTGCCCAGGCTGATAGTGGGGACTTCAGTGGCTTTGTCAGCATTGAGAGCGCAGGATCTGAAGACGGTGAGGTGCGGGAGCCAGCGGCCGACCCGCTAGCAAGACTGGATGACCTGGGCGGCCCACGGGTCGCGCTTGACGACGCTGATTTTCATCAGGCTTTGGAAGAACTGGCAGGGCACTTTCATTGTCAGGAGAAGAAAGGTGAGCCCCTCTCTTACCGTTTAGCAGGCATTTTAGATGATAGCTTCAGGCGTCACCCTACCTCGGAGGGGGTGAAGACTACCTGTAGTAAGGTGAGGTTGCCCAGCAATGTTCCTAATCTGTCTGTGCCTGCTACAAATGCAGTTATTACCAAGGCTCTAAGTGTGGGGGCAGGCTGATCGATGCTTGCCTGTTTTTCACCAATGGCCTGCTCTCTAAGGCCCTGGTACCGGTTGCCCAGTGCCTGAGTGACATTGGGCAGAGGAAAGGTAAGCCTGTTGATGCTTACCTGGATGGCCTGAATAACTGTGTACGTCTCCTGACTTCTGCATTGTGTTACCTTAACCAGCTCAGGAAGGAAGTGGCCCGCATTCATGTGAACAACTCAGCCCTTGCGGAGCTTTGCCGTTGGGACTGTGAAGTTGGCACTGCAGAGCTGTTCCCCTTTGATGTCGTTAAGAAGTGTGAGGAGTTGCATCGGGCCAGGCGGCTGGGCAGGCCTTCTTTCCGCCCCTACCGGTCAGGAGGTTCCAGGCGGACGGCTGCTTCCCGCCAGGCTCCCAGGAGGGCCCCTCCTCCCCAGCACTCAAGGTTTCAGTCTAAGCCTTTTTGAGGCCACTGGACCAGCACAGGCTGGTCCAGTGAACCCTTGCCGTGTGAGTATTACCATTAACTCTTTATCCAATACCTCTGACAATTTTATGAGTGGGAAAATTTTCACAGCCAGATAGCAGTGGCTAGCTCTTTCCTCTGATAAATGGATCCTTGATGTGGTTTGTGGCCATGTGCTTGAGTTTGATGAGCTTCCCTTACAATCTGCCCTGCCTCGGCCCCTGTCCTTTTCAGAAAGTGATAGGGCAGCCCTGGATGCCGCGCTGCTTAGGTTTATGGAACAGGGTATTGTTGAGAGATGTGAGTCCTCTCCTGGCAATGCTTTTTATTCCAATGTTTTTCCCACCGTAAAGAAAGACGGTACTACTACCAGAGTCATTCTAAACTTGAAAGAGCTAAATCCTTATGTTACTCACACTCACTTTAAAATGGATTCCTTTAAGGATGTGGTGCAGTTAGTCCTGCCCCAGTGTTTTTTCATGCCTATTATTCTGTGTATGTGAGACCTGAGGAAAGGTGTTGGTTCCGTTTTTTTTGGAAGGGCCAATGTTTTCACTTTACCTGTCTTCCTCAAGGGTTAACATCTGCTCCCCGGATCTTTACAAAATTATTGAAACCAATGTTCTGTCACCTCCAGTCCCTTGGGATTATGGTCATCTGTTATATTGATGATTGCATCTATTTTGCTGCCTCGGAGGAGGAGCTAATTAGCAATGTGAGTTATGCTCTGTATCTTTTTGATTCTGTTGGGCTCACTATTAATGTTAAAAAATTGGTTTTGGTCCCTACTCAGGAGGTGGAATTTTTGGGGATTATTCTAAACTCATGCCTCATGACTGCTACTGTGCCTCTCAGGAAAATGATTAAAATTCAGGAACTAGGTCGGCTACTGTTGAAGGACCGTGTCTCTTTGCGTGATTTAGCTTCCTTCATTGGCCTCGCTGTGGCTGCTGAGCCAGCAGTCGACCTGGCCCCCGTTTGTTACATGTACTTTGAGACCATTAGGAACAGGGGGCTTGCCCGGCACCATGGGGACTATGACGCTAGAGTTTCCTTGGATGATCATTTTAAGCCTTTGGTGGGTTAGTAATGTTCCCTTGCAATCTAAATCACTGTGTTCCTCTTCCCCTGACCTTGAATTGTTTGCTGATGCTTGTCTGACAGGTTGGGGTGCCGTTGTTGGATCCGCAGCGTTGGGCGGCTCTTGGGCTCACGCGGAGTTAGACCACATCAATTGCCTAGAATTGCGAACTATTTTACTTGGTCTCCAGTCACTATGTAAGGACGTCAGTAATGCCCACATCCGCCTTCATTCGGATAACACCGTGGCTGTCGCGTGCCTGACTCGTGGTGGGAGCACGAAGCTCCGTCTTAACTTTTTGATAGAGGAGATCTTTGCTTGGGCCGGGTCTTGGGGTATTACTTTGTCTGCGGCTCATGTAAAGGGTACCCAGAATGTGGAGACAGATTCTTTGTCTAGGTTAAAGAATTTAGACACCGAATGGATGTTGGACCCCCTTGTCTTTCGAAGGTTATGTGACGTTTTATGTTCCCGATGTTGACCTGTTTGCGTCGCGCTTAAATGCCCAGGTGGCTACTTATGTTTCTTGGAAACGTGACCCTGCAGCTACTTTGTCAATGCTTTTTCAATTAATTGGGCGGACAGGACTTCATATGCCTTTCCTCCTTTCAGTCTCATTGCCAGAGTGCTGCGGAAACTCCAAGAGGACCGGGCTTCCTTGATTGCGATTCTACCTCTTTGGCCGTTGCAAGCATGGTTCCCCAGAGCCCTTCAGTTCCTTGTTCAGCCACCAGTCCTCCTCCCTCGCCTCCCCGTGTCATTACTGCAGAACCCCGCTTGCATCCACCTGTGGGCCCGGTCTCTGGTGTTGACTGCGATGAGTTTATCGGGTGATCCTTTGAAGTCCAAGGCCTATCGCGAGATGTTGCCCAGTTTTTGCTTAACTCCTGGCGGAAGAGCACTTTAGGCCGTATCTCTCGAGATGGGTGTCAGTTTGTCTCCAGTGGGAAATTGATCCGTTTCTACCACCTTTAAGTTTTCTTTTAGACTTTCTACTGTGTGAGTTTCAGAGGGTTCCCGTTCGGAGTTATAGTACTATGAATACCATCCGTTCGGCCTTGCCTACCATCGCTAAGATCGGTGGTCATCCGGCGGGTCAACATCCATTGGTTATTAGATTTATGAGAGCCGTCTTTCAGGAGAGGCCTGCCTTTTCTCACTGTCAATTTACCTGGGATCCAGAGTTAGTGCTCAACTACTTAAAGAGTCTTGGCCCTGATGAATGTCTTTCACTCATTCAGTTATCCCGCAAATTAACTGCCTTACTGTTACTGGTTTCGGGGCAGCGTGGCCAAGTCTTAAGATTCTTAGATATCCATAATATGTCTATCTCAGATTCCACGATAGTTTTTCGTATTGGGGATCTCCTTAAAACTTCTAGGCCTGGTTGCCACATTTCTGAATTATGTTTTGAAAAATATTCTCCGGACCAGCATATCTGTGTCTATACTACTATTGTTAATTATTTGGAGAGGACTAAAGACTAGGGGTTCCATTACTGGCCTTCTTTTGACTACTAAACCTCCTATTAAGGTGGCTTCCCAGGATACCTTACGGCGCTGGGTCAGGGAGGTTATGGGGGCCGCGGGTATTGACCTCACAATTTTTTCACCTCGCTCTACTAGGTCCGCCGCGTCTAGCAAGGCTGCGCTCCATCTTTCGCTGTCCTCCATCCTTTCATCTGTGGGCTGGTCCAGGGAGTCTACCTTCGCGAAGTTCTATAGGAGGCCAATTAGCAAGAATGGGTTATTTGCACAGGTGGTGTTGGTGGAGGTTGGGTTTCCTCCATGAATATGTATTATGTACTACGGGGTTTTTATGGTGGCTATCATATGTTTCACTGTTTGCCCACATATTTGTATTTAATTGTATGCCTTTGGCTTGGAATACATGAAGAAGATACTACAGTAAGGTCTCAGTTTACGTCAGAGTTACGTACCTGAAACATGACGTAAGTTGATTTTGTACGTAACTCGAGTTTCCGTACATTTCAAAGCATATTATCGAGTTTTCAACCAATCATTGTTTATAGTCATTCAGGTAAGTTAAAGGTTATATTGTTATATTATTTACAACTATGTAGGAATATGAAACACAAGCTTGTTTTTGTTGTTGATTAGGGCCACGAACGCGAAGGACTGCAGGTTGCCGAGAGGGGTGGACGCCTGAGGCCGCCAGGAGGGTGGACAGGTCGAATGTTGTGACGCCTAGGGCGGACAGCTGGGAACGTAGTGCAGTGCGGTGGGAGTAGAAGCATGGGCAGCGGAGCAGGAAATGCAATAGGAAAGGGCAATAGGGATCAGCAGACAAGCGCAGACTGTGCAAATCAGCTGCGAGTGCGTTTGAGATGGCGCACTGGCATGTGTCGGCGCGAAACGTGTCCTCTCAAACGCTGGTGAGAGGTAGCGAGTTGCCGTGCTGGGATTCTTTGGGACGCTCGCTTCGGAGAGGTGGTGTTGCGGTAACGTCATTAACAAACATGGCGGCCCAAACAACATGTTTCCAGTACCCTTCGTGCCCTTTCCAGGGGCTGATGCTTTGGCTGCCAGGGACGCGTTACCATAGCAACGAAGCGGGTTTGTTTATTTTACAGAGGAAGCTCCCAAAAGCGTTTGAAAAGATGATCCAGGAGTCTCGGTACGCCGGCACATGCCGGTGCGCCATCTCAAACGCAGCCCTGGCAGGCGAAGGCTCCGGAGTTGTTATTGTTGTGATGGGTGTGCGAGCCCTCAAGGTCGTCAACCTCTCATGGTAACGGGCTTCCCATTTTCTTCTTCACTCCCTCACACACAGCTGCTGCCTCCCTTCTCATGTCTTAATTTTAATTATGTCCTCTTTTTCTTGTAGCGTAATGGTTTTCCTTTTCCTAGCATCACTGCTGTCACTAAGGAGTTTTCTCTTTGGTGCCATTGAGCAAGATACTAAGAACTTGAGTCAGTAAATGCAGAAGCAGGATGCCAGGGGCGATGGTGTGGTGGAACTGAGGCAGGGTGTTATTGTATTCAAGCATGAGGCGGGCGGTGTGGCGGGTAACCACCAACAATAACAATAAATCTCGTGCTTTACGATTTATAAATTTTCAATTTTTTAATCTTAAATTAAATTAAACTGATGTAACTACGAGTTTGACGTATCGCGAGACCGACGTAACTCGGGACTTTACTATATATGGTTTTCAGTCGTTCCTGGTTTGGGGTTCGTCTTGGTTTGAGGACCTGCTCTAAAGCTCTCATTTGTTGCCTCGGTGACATCAGTTTAGATATCGTGAAGTGAAATTGTAAGATTAAACGATACTGTACTTCTCAAGTTGAAGTTTGATCGTAATTTCACGAACATTTAAACGACGTCACTGAGGCAGTAAATTCCCTCCCTTCCTTCTCCCGGCTTCTTAGTCACCGTGTTTTGGGGTTTTTCTTCACTCACTGTTAAATTTTTAGTTTCATACTTTGTTTCTCAAACCAACACTGAAGGACTGACAAGGAGCAGCCTAGACATCACATTTACTGCCTTAGTGACGTTGTTTAAATGTTCGTGAGATTACGATCAAATTTCAACTTGGTAAGTATCGTTTAATCTTTCAAATGTCCTCTTGTTCTTCTAGCTGCTTCTGTCTCCAGCACCAGGTCTTGCTTGTCTATCTTTTCAATGCCATTTACTATTTTATACATTATTATTAGGTCTCCTTGTTCTCTTCTATCTTGTAATGTTGGCAGTCCCATTTCCTTCTGCCTTTCTTCATATGTTAAGTCCTTTAGTTTAAGCACCATCTTTGCAGCTATCTTCTGAATCTTTTCTAATATTCTTATATCTTTTTTTAGTGCTCAGTGTGTGTGTGTGTGTGTGCAGTGAAACAGTTCATGAAATTTTGTAATGAAAAGATGAAATTATTAAATTGTAAGATGTAGAGATTCTCAGTTATTCTTTGAACTTTGTGTCTGTCAGAGATGAATGTTATCAATCTGTGTTATTGATTTCTTTGTAGAGGTATCTCTTTCTGAGGAGGAGAGAGAGATGAGTGGCTTACCTGTATTTATTTGTTAGGCGTTGGTGAATGCAATTTCTGTGTGTTGTGAGTGGTGGTGTTTGTATGTGTAAGGAGGGACAAGTGGCTGAGTTGCACATGTTCCCTGGGTGTTGGTGAGTGCAGTGAGGATTTGTTTCCCTACAGGATGTGCTGCACCAGTGGCGGTCGAGGGACTTTATCAAAAACCTTTTTAATATCCAGGTATACTATGTCTACTCATCCATCTGTTTTCAAGTCCTGCAATAACTCTCGAATAGAAGCTTAATAAGTTTGATACACATGACTTCCTTGTCCTGAACCCAAATTGTCAGTTCAATATGACTTGCTCCTCTTCTAGAAATTTTATCCATTTTTCTTTGATAATTATTTCACACAACTTCTCCAAGACACTTGTAAGTGACTCTGGTCTGTAGTTTAGTGGTTCAGTTGCCTTTCCTCCCTTAAATATCGGTATTACGTTGGCTCTCTTTCATTCTAGTGGAACTTTCCCTTTATTTATTGAACTTGTAATTATTTCCCAAATTGGATTCAGTAGTTGCTCTTTACATTCTTTTAACACCCAGCCTGATACACCATCTGGCTCCATTGCTTTTCTGACATCCAACTTATCCAATAATCTTCCAATATCTTCTTTGTGCACTGCGATCTCCTGTAGCCCTTGGCAATCCCATGTCCTATTAGGTCCAGTGAAATCATCTTCTGCAGTGAACACCATTTTGAATCTCTCATTCATTATTTCACACATTTCCTTCTCTGTTTGGTATATCTTCCCTTCTTTGATTATTTTTTCAATTGTTTCCTTATTTTTTGTTTTGCCATTTATAAACTTGTAGAAAAGTTTTGGTTTATCTTTGCTTTTTTTTCAGTACATCTTTCTCGAAGTTTCTTTCTTCCTTTCTCCTTACTCTAATATATTCATATCTGGTATCTTTGTACTGCTGTCTATTAAAGTTATTTCCTTGTTTTATGAGTTTCTTCCATGCATTTTCTTTTGCCTTTTTAGCTTTATGCATCTAGCATTCTTCCAAGCATGTATTTTTTCTTAATTCTATGAACAGGTACAATTTTTTTTACTCCATTATATTTCTGTAAGAATTTGTCATATTTCCCTTGTACTGTCTTTCTGTACATAATATTACTCCACTCAATATCAGCAAAATAGATCCTTAATTTTAAAAAATTCGCTCTTGCATAATTTAATCTCTCTCCTGTATAGTCATCTCTAACTTATCTTACCTTCCTCGTGAATTTGCGTCTCTAATGTCACATGATAACTTCTCCCCATTGGACTAAGGTATTGTTTATTGGGGGGCGGGGTCTGGTTTCTTTGTGAAAACTAGGTCAAGCAACGATGGTTCTTCTTCTCCCCTGTATCTTGTTGACTCCTCCACCCACTGGTCCATTGCATTAACCATAGTCAACTGTAACACTTTCTCACTCCATTGCCCAGCATTATCCATTACTTCCATCTCTCTCTAGTTTACTTTTTATAGTTAAAATCTCCAACTAAAATTTTAGTATTCTTCTATTTCTTCTTATCATGTTATCTAGGCACTTTGCATATCTTTATGTTCTTCTGTTCCTCATGTATTAGTCTTTGATGGAACATATGTAACTTATTTTTCTCTTTTTCAAATCTTTTGTTTTGATTGTTACTCCCATTACTTCCACTTTGGCCTCACTATATTGCACATCCTCCACACATATATTATCATGTACCATTATTAGCACTCCTCCTCCCCCTTTATCCTTCCTGTCTCTCCTCCAGGTATTATATCCCTCTTCTTTAAAGTTAACATGGATCCCTCCTCTCAGTTTTTGTTTCAACGATGCACATTACATCCGGCTTTTGCTCTTTAAAATAATCCCTAACTTCCATTATGCTTGATAACAACCCATCTATATTAGTATGAGTCACTCTTAATTTCTTGCCTCCTCCATGACTTCCTCTTTTTTCCTTAGGTACCACTTCTTTAGTCTCTTATCCAGAACGCTCCAGTAAAATGTTTTTTTTCTCTATCTCTGTCCTTTTCTCGTTTTTTTCCTTATCTTCACTTCTTAGCACTTTCTCCTTTTCCCTCTCCTCTAAGTTCATATCTGTTTTTATCCATATATCCTTGTGTTCAATATCAACGGCCAGCTTCCCTTTCCTAGCCATAATTTCCTCTACAGCCACTTGGGATCTCATTCTCACCTTCATTGGTCTCCTATCCCTGTTCACTGTATCTTCCTAGCCTGATCACTTCCTCCACCTCCTGGTCTAATTCTTGTGTGCTGTCTTGTACTTGTTTGACAACAGTTTTGGCCAATTTTTTATTCATGTTCTCTCGTGAATTTATTTGGATTTTTCATTTCCTTCATCCCAAAAATCACGAAGCTTTTTTTCTTGTCCACTGTATCCCACACCAGATCTTTCTCTTTGATAACTTCAATTACAGTGACTTTCGTGTTCTCCTGAATTTGTCTCTTTACAACTTCTCAAAATTTAACTTTTTTCCTCTTGCTCCTGCTTCCATTCATTTCTTAGTTCCTTCATCTTGTTTTCCCCCAATCCACCTTCTGCCCTGTCCACAATCCTGTCCTGCACTTTAACCTGCAAGCTCCTTAAGAAACTTTCGTAATTGTGGCATGTGGCTTTTAGTACGTCATTTTGTTTCTTTATTTCTTGTATCTCCTCTTTCAGTCTCTGATTGATTGCACTGACCTTCTCACATTCTACTAATCTCGATTTCAGGTCTGTGTTTTCCGTTATCAATTGGTCCTATTTGTCCATTAGATTCGACATCATGTCCTTCATAATATCTTAATTCCCTTTTTACGTTGATTAACCTTCTCATATTACCTTGTTCGTCCCTAAATTCAAAAAAATCCTTGTCCATAATATCATCTGTTAGTTTCCTTAGACCAACTGGAGTTTCAATGTACTGTTGGTTTTCACATGATGGCGTATGTTTTGATTATGCCATACGCCTGGCAGCACTACTCTGTTCCATCACTCTCATTATTCTTTCCGTTTATACGATCCAATGCTAGTTTCATTTGGAGACAGGAGAACCTATGGCCCCCTCCCTCCCTGTGTGTGTGTGTGTGTGTGTAATTCACTGTTTGATCTGCTGCAGTCTCTGACGAGACAGCCAGATGTTACCCTACGGAACGAGCTCAGAGCTCATTATTTCCGATCTTGGGATAGGTCTGATCAGACCAGGCACACACCACACACCGGGACAACAAGGTCACAACTCCTCGATTTACATCCCGTACCTACTCACTGCTAGGTGAACAGGGGCTACACGTGAAAGGAGACACACCCAAATATCTCCACCCGGCCGGGGAATTGAACCCCGGTCGTGTGTGTGTGTGTGTGTGTGTGTGTGTGTGTGTGTGTGTGTGTGTGTGTGTGTGTGTGTGTGTGTGTATTTACCTAGTTGTAGTTTTACAGGGCCTGGGCTTTATGCTCGTGTGGCCCCGTCTCCATATCTACACTTATCCAATCTTACTTTAAAAGTATGCACACTCGTTGCAGACACTACTTCTTCATTTAAACTGTTCCACGTCTCAATATATCTTTGCGGGAAACTATATTTTTTAACATCTCTCAGACATCTTCCTTTTCTCAGCTTTTTACTATGCGATCTTGTGCTTTGTGTGTGTGTGTGTGTGTGTGTGTGTGTGTGTAAAATTCACCTTGGTTGCCTGCTGGTCACCCAGCCAGTCTTCCCTATTACTGAGCGAGCTCAGAGCTCATAGACTGATCTTTGGGTAAGACTGAGACCACAACACACTCCACACACCGGGAAAGTGAAGCCACAACCCCTCGAGTTACATCCCGTACCTATTTACTGCTAGGTGAACAGGGGCCACACATTAAGAGGCTTGCCCATTTGCCTCGCCGCTTCCCATGACTTGAACCCGGCCCTCTCGGTTGTGAGTCGAGCGTGCTAACCACTACACTATGCGGTGTGTGTGTGTGTGTGTGTGTGTGTGTGTGTGTGTGTGTGTGTGTGTGTGTGTGTGTGTGTGTGTGGTTTTGTGGGCAAATGTGCCCCCAAGCCACCAGGGGCCCCCAGGGTAGCTTGGAAAATTAAAATTTCCTAAGTCACCCAGGGGCCCCCAATCTAGGGCCCCCCAAACAGCAAGAATCTTGCCTAGGGCCCCAACAAAGCTAGAAACGGCCCTATCTGTGATGATGGAGGGCATTGTAGTTGTGGATGGAGACACTTGCTGGTCTCTGCTGGTCCCTGTGATGGCTGGTGTGCAGAAGAGCGACAGCATGGACCTGCTTCAAGCAGAGAGGAGAGCGAGGGGGATGGGACCAATTAACCACCAGCCGACAGGTCACAACCGCTGAACAGCGGTTGCTCAGTTCCCCACCAGCAACACCTTGATGGCAGCTGCCTCATGTTTACCATAAAAGCTGAACAGTACTAAATCCTGTGGTAAGCATGACCCACATTCTAAACGAGTGTCAATTCTTAAAGTTCCTGTACTAAGCCTGGCTCAAGGGAGTTGCTGGCAGCCCAGCATGTCATCCTCTATGCCTCTATCTTTCACCACTGGTGATTGAGTCCCTGTGCTACTGCTACTTGCAGCCACATTAGTTAGGACAAATACTGATCATTATTCAACTTCGGGTAGCTATATAAGCCTCTTTCGGATAAGCCAATTTTTCGGATAATCCAGATTTATGATTTTTTACCTAAAGAAATACTAATTCTTTTAGGTTAAAAAAAAATCATAAAAAGCCACTGTTATGAAACCCCTCCCTTGGGGCACACACAGTTATCTCGGTCCTGAATCCTTCTTCTTGTGATGTGAGACAGCTGGGAGATGCTTCTGGGTGAATTACCTTAACTGTGGTCCTGCCTTTTTGATGTCAGTACTGGTAGCATTCCCAATGCCATATTTGTGGGCGATGGAGGTTCCCTATTGACCCACCTTCAGCTTTGCCAATATCTCCAGCTTCTGCTGTATGGTAAGGACAACTTTTTTCTTTTTCCCGGTTTCTTTGGGCACCTTAGGCATGGTGATGATGAAAGAAGCGAGGTGGAAACACAGGTTGTAGAATGTGGCTGGCGAGTGTAAACACAGTGGCGTGACTGCCAACTGCCAATTGTAAACAAAGAAAGAAAACAAACTCACGATATGCTAAACAAAGCATGATTAAAATGTATTCATATTAATTGTTCTTATTAATTTTAGATGTTATTTTAAATATTATTAGAATTATCTAAAGTAGTTGAAGAGTATGTTGAAAAGCAAAAGAAAAGAAAATTAAATCAGATCAGAATATAGCTCACCTCCTAAAAAGTTTTTTCTTGGTAATGAAAACAGTCTTTAGTTTAAGAGTGTTCCCCTTGGCAAGCTATAATGAAACAAATTAGGCTAACAAATGAAAGGACAGAAGTAAAACAAAAAAGGGTGCCAAATACTGACGCACCTTAAATCAAATGGAGAACCGAAGACAAATTACCGACCACGCCTGAATATGCAAAACCAAATTACTGAAGCCAAACTGAAGTGACAATTATATAAACTGAATGAATCCTTTCACCATGAGTAGGCAAAAAAAAGTTACCTAGGGATGCCAATCAGTCATAATGCATATTCGCCAAATTACAAACACCAGATATAGACAACCCCCGCTTAACGAACGTTCACACAACAAAATTTCGCTACAATGAACGTTGCCTTTTACTACCATCTGCTCGTATAATGTACACCAAACTCGCTTTGACAAAATTTTATCCAGGTAATTTTTCCCAAGTTTGAAAGTCCCACTGTATCACGCAAGTCGACAGGCTTTTGAATACACCAGTGCCTCTTGTGGACAAAACACACACCACTCACTCCCCCTAGTTCAAAACAATAACAGCATCAGCAGCAGCTCGTCTTCCCTTGCTCAACATGCCACCAAAATGCCCTGCAATGTCGCCTAGCATTGCTAAGAAGACCAGGAAGTCTCTTACTCTCGAAGTGAAGCTGGTTATTATTCACAGACATGGGAGAGGCGAGAAAACTAATAGCATTGCTTGCCACCATGGCTTGACTCCATCTACTGTCTCTATTATTTTCAAGTCAGCAGACTATTAAGAAAGCTGGTGAGACCATATCTTCCTTGCAAGCTAAAAGAACCACCTGAACTCGTGACTCTGCAATGGATAAAATGGAAAGCCTTGTGGAAATGTAGTAATGATGTGCCCTTTGTTTACATTCCACAGGTTGCCGGCTAAGTATCTTTCCATTGTATTGTCATTTTCTTCACAAAAAACTTGGGATACTTGGTTATTAATGGTACAGGTACATATATATAATTTTTTTTAACCCATGTGGTATGTTGGGAACCAGCCCAGAACGCATCCCCCTATTTCCATTATTTCCTATGGGAAAATTATGTCCGCTTAACGAATTTTCGCTCTATGAACAGCTTTGACACCACCCTATCCTGTTCGTTAAGTGGAATATTGCTGTATTTGCATTTGAATTTGATGTAAAATTAGGAACTTTTGTACTTTCATGTCTTGAAAATGCAAACTCAGATATATGAAATAATGTGCAAAACAGGAAAAGAAAAAGAAACCACATATTACAACTATTGTAGATTTCTATAATAATTGAAATCTGGCAACTCTTATTAGCAATGGGAGTCACATGACTTGGCTGACAAGCACAGTCCTGTAGAGGTAACCATTGGTGACACACACCTGCACTTTCCTCGAGGAGAGTACATGAGGTTTATGAATGTTGGTCTCTGTCTCCCAGATCACTATCAGAATCACTACAGGAGTCTTCACTTTCTTCTATCTCAATAAAAAAAAATCACTCATCATTTTCATCACTATCCTCAGTGTCACTACCGAGTAACACTGACATAACATCACTTGGAGTACCATTTACTCCCTCCGGGTCACGGGGGTTGCGAGATGTTGCCTCAAAATGGGAAAAGATGACCTATTGTGTGGGAACATATGTCTCAAGGCTTGAGGAGGTGAGCGAGAAAAGTTGCCAGATAACTGTTGCCCCAGGACCAATAGTGAGGGGGGAGAGATTCAAATGTATAGCGCAGTAAAATCATGATTCTCTTAATGATCCCCGCCTCTCCGCACGCGACCCTACAATCTTCCCTAAACGATCACCATATGTTAAGGGTTAGAGAGAGAGAGAGAGAGAGAGAGAGAGAGAGAGAGAGAGAGAGAGAGAGAGAGAGAGAGAGAGAGAGAGAGAGAGATTAAATAGTGTGCAACTGCCAACTGACAGACAAATTTATGTATTGGATAAATTGCTTCATGGAGTAGTGTAATGCAAGTCATATTTCAGATCTTAAGGTTTTGTTTGAGGTCTCACATCGTTTCTTTCCTTGTGTAATATGTTCACTGAGGAAAAATGGGCATATACAGAAATTAAGGTGAAGTTCTAGTATATAACGGATTTTTCCCCCGACTGATTGGATACATTCAAGAAACATGTATCTTTTTTTTTGTGTGTGTGTGGGGGGGGAACACAAGGCAAAAAATCATGATAATTTATTTATGTAATTTGTATTCATCAAAAAATACTTATACTGCTTTTTCTATAATCTTTGAAACAATCATCTGAAACAAGAAATAAAATGTTGGTCTATTAATATATGACGTGAACAGAGAAATAATAACATCTCTCGTAATCTGGTTAATTCTATAACACACAGGCCCCTGAAATAGGAGGTTCAAAGTGATGTGTTGCTCTGTTCACACAACTCATTCCAGTTAGTTGCAGAAAACAGCATATAAGATATACAAAATAAGATTTCAGGTATACAATGTTATTACTTTCCAAAATGTGCAATATTATAAAGTACAAAACATATATGTTTATATATTTTTACATTGTTGATTTTAATAAAGTTAAAAGCTGTAGTAAAATACATCAGATATAAACAATTAAAACTGTTAAAAAGTAAGGAAGTAAATATATATTGGTCTAATTTAATACATTCAATCCTTGTTGCATGTAATGTATATCAACAGCTGTCATAAGCTTCTCAAATTCTGTACATGATATTCAGTGAAGCATGTAATCAGTAGCTAATACATTACCAGCTTCTCATTCACAATTGAGATTTCAAGCTCATGAATTAATATTAAAATATCTAGAAGAGTTTACAATTTTTGTCTGCCAACTTTCATAACAAAAAATGAAATAATAGTCAATAGTTTTGTAAAAAGTGAGAAAATAACTCACAAAAATTATTAAATATGATAAAAAATTCTTCGACACTCTCAATTACTATTTACTACACAGGGACAATTCTCAATCCCCATAAATATGTATCAAAAGTTTCTTTTCCAACACTGGATAATTTTTCATTACCTACATGAATGAAGGCCATGGTAAGGGATTTGCCTCACCCTCATAAAAACTCTCAACACAACCAGTAATCACTATGGATGGAGCACTACTGTCTTCTATTGTAGTAAAGGTTTCGTTTTCATATGTACACTAAAAACTTCTCATCTGTACAAGATCAACATCACAAAAGTGTTTATAATATATATGTATATATTTATATAAATGTCAGTGGTATAAGCAACAATAGTCTATCAACTGATGCTTCACCACACCAAAATTATATTACATGTATCTTGCAAAGGCTCTGAAGACCTTTATTCCACACGTTTTGTTGTTTTTCATGCCAGCAACCATATATTTACTAGTGTATGTGTTTACCTCTATTTTCAGCTTTCCACTTGCCAAATGCAGAAATGAAGTTAATTGTCTTTTTGTGATGAAAGAGCCTCTGTTTCTGCGACACTCGTGTGACTATTGTCAGAATCTTCAATTTCTGATGACAGAGTCTTATTGAAGTCTTCTTCAAATTTTGCATAAGCATCACGCTTTCCAGTGTCCATTGAAACGTCAAAGTTGTTGACTTTCAATCTTGCATACTCATCATCACTGGCACCAACATTGAGGTTGCTCACTTTTGGCACATCACTGGCATTCTGAGATTGGCATTCCATGTTGACCTCAGGCCTGGAAATGTTCAGCTCATTGGATGATGATGATGATGAATGAGGTGAATTGCACTTTTTACTTGTCCCAGCAGCTGGCTTCCCATTGGGTAATACCTCCTCAGCCAGCTGGTCAGCTGACCTGTGCAACTGGGATGCCATAGTGTAGTAGTGTGGCTTCACTTCACCCAGTGGACGTGAATACGTCAAGTGGTCATATTCACATTCTGCCAAAGAAAGTAGAAATTAGTGATTGTTTTTTATTACTATTCATTTGTTTTAAATCATGTTGTTTCAGTAGAAACAACATATTAGAAAACAAAAGCAAAATTCTACACATTCATCTAAGGTACAAGCAGACATGAAATACATCATTATTTTATGAAAAGATTCAAACATGCATAAATTGGATAGAAAAATAATGGAGAGGAAAACAAAATAATACATCTCCCTGCAAACTGTGTAATGCAGTAAAGGTTTTGTCTCTTTCACTTAAATAAAATTCATTATTCACTAAACAAAACCAATAGACATAATATACATCTCTTTAAATACTATACTAAATCCTCTTGTTGGGTAGATAAGACAAGGTGTCTCCATACATATTAGGGATCGACCGATTATTGGCACCGATATTAAGTATTTTGACGCATATTGGCATCGGCCTTTTTTTAAAATTCGACAGCCGATAAGAGATAAATTTAAAACTTGGTTATTTTGGCTCTGATGCAGCCGTGCCTCTCTGCCTGCTGTCACTACTCTGTTTACAGCATTGTTCCACCCACAGCACCATCTGATTGGTTACAAGCAAAGCCACGGTAACAGCCAATCAGCAGTGAAAGCTGTACATGCACACGGTGGATAACAAGGAACATAGAAGGAGGAAGTTGTGGTGTTGGTTAAAGTCTTGGGCAGATCTAGAGGGTAGTTACTAGTTACTTGGGCTCAAGCCCGGAATGTTTTTCCAAGAGCCACAGATCTGATCTGGGATCTGAGGAAAAGAGTAGTCTGAGTGTAATGTGCAATGCACATTACACTGAATTCTGAAGTCTTCTCCGTGTCTTTTGTCCGCTTTGAATTGGTAGTAAGTTGAAGTAATAAAAAAAATGTTTCAGTGTGTGGCAGCAAATCCTAGATCTGCCCCCTGGGTGGGGTTTGAAGGACAGTGGCAGTGCTGCCAACTGTTTGTAGCGAGCAATTTCATAGAAACGTTTTCAGGAGTAACTTATGAAGATTTCTCCCATGCTACCGCCCCCCAACCTCCTATTCTTTCCCTCTATTCTCTCGTGTTAATAAACTTATAAGGCAAATAAAACATGTTTATATCTATATCTATATCTATCTATCTATCTATCTATCTATCTATCTATATATATATATATATATATATATATATATATATATATATATATATATATATATATATATATATATATATATATATATATATATACTGCAAATGAATATCGGCTCCAAATATCGGTTATCGGCTTCCTTGATTACTAATATCGGTCGATCTCTAATACATATATTAAAACATTCTCTGACACCACACCCTCCAAACTTTCAGGGCAAAGATGGTAGATTTTTACAGCACCAAACATACAAATAATGCACGAAACTTGTATGGCTTAGAATCAAATCTTCCTTACAGGTGATGAAACATTTGTGCAGTTGTCAAATATTTACCAAAATGTCAGTAAGTAGTATTTCCTATTTTATATGGTATAGTAAACATCTTTAGAATTTCTTTTTCTTAGTCTAAAATCAAATGCCTGAAAGTAGTTTAATTTGAGTGTATGGAAGATCTATTTTTACTTATAAAAAGCCTTTAAAATATGATTTACAGTAATTCTCTGCATTTTGTACTTAGTTTAAAATTTTATTTACTTAATTAATTAAAATAGTGTAATCAAATTATGTTTTTTAAGGTAATTCTGCACTATTTGTAGAACGTCTGGCACTTTAAAGCTGCTCATTTTGCTGAAAACTAAGATTGATCCTGCTTGCAGGGCATTATACATCTGAATTGTTTAAATTCTTTGTTTATAGCTTTTACTGGGTTTTACAATTTTTATCAGTTATTTATTTATTTTTTAATTGCACACTTGAGAATAAAACTGGGTCAAGAAAATAGAGAATATTTTCATACAGTAATACCTCGAGATACGAACGCCCCAACATACAATTTTTTTTATATACGATGAAAAATTTCACATACTTTATGCCTTGAAATACGAAGATATTTTTAAGATTGCTCGGCTAGCCGCGTCCAACCCAAATATTCAGCCAGTGTTGTGTACCGTTGTTCATCCTTTGTGCATGTATGTGTCTGTGCTCCTCGGCAGTATGTATTTTTCTTAAGTTTTGTGAACTCAAGACCCCATGATCATGGGTCCCAAAAGTATAAAAGTTGGCGAGAAACACACAAAATAGCATGTATTCACATACTGATTACACTTAGAAATTCAATAAACGAGTGAGTACAAATGGTGTTCTGCCCACAAGCAACTCTTCCTCTTTGCAATGCAAATAACCAGAAGTCTGTAGATGTCATGGTTACCAAAATATCACAGGTTGAATGGGGTGGTATCATCGATGTATGTGGCCTTGCGTCTGATCGGGTTCAGTGGCCTTGGCTAGTGATAGAAAATGGGCCCCTTGTATCCTCTCTCTCTCTCTCTCTCTCTCTCTCCTGTTCTGATACCATTCTCATTCAAAAGTTGTCTCCCCTCAACATGGCGAGAGACCCGAGGTATAGAAGTAAGGCACGCGGGAGAGGTGGTGGAATCAGACACCGTGAAATCACTGTTGCTCCCACCAACGTGACACAACATATGTTTACTCCTGATGAGTGTTGCCAGCTCCCAAGCAAAGAAAAAGGGAAGAAAATAGCCAAAATATAGCCGTAAAAAGCCTAAACGTCTATCAGCGTGCCCCGAGTCTTGCGTGATGAACGTCTATCGACGTGTCCTGAATTTTGCGGGTTAAGTTGTTATTTTGGGCAATATAGAACATTTATATCATGCATACAATAAGCATTGTATTTATCTTTTATTAAATCTATATTTGGTTGGTATTTAAAGAATGAATTAATTTTATTTCCATTAATTTCTATGGGAAAAATTGATTTGATATACAAATTTTTTGATGTACAACGATCGTCATGGAATGAATTAAATTCTTTTATTGAGGTACCACTATATATTCTAACACTTGCACAGAAAAAAAATTTCATGCATTAATACTTGATTAGAAAATATGAAATATTATAATTCTATACACTCTATAAATAGCATAAAGCATGAAATATTATACTTCTATACACTATACATAGCATAAAACATAGAAAATCATGCTTTAAAACAGTTACACTGCAAGATGAGAATTTTAAAAATGAAGTCTAATTTAGACATTACGTCTTACGATGTACTAACTATTACATATTTGTAAGTGCAAAGAACAAGTCTGTTTTCCTCTGCACACAAAGCTATGTAGTCCTCAGTCTATACACTTGAATAAACATGCCATGACAATGGTATGAAAGCCAGTCTGTAATTTGAAAAAAAAAAATAAATAAATAAATGAATAAATAAAAAAAAAAAAAAAAAAACATCTAGAAAATAAAATTTTCAAGGATACATCCATTCATAAAATTGAATAAAAGTTACCCTCTAACAGGAACGAAGTATTGCACAATTCTTGGGTGCACCGTGGCGTCAACTAATATGCGCCAAACTTACACGAGCCGCTCCGTCTGAATACTGTGAACACTGAGCAGCACCAGGGAACAGGGGAGGGAAAGAAATAATTATAAAATATAACTACATAAAAATGTAGTGTTTTGGAAATTGCCTTGTATATTGAATCAATGTGACTTCATTGGATGAAATTTGATAACATATAGCCGATATAACTATGATGGTTATATCCAGAATTAAAATTAATGCTGGAGAGTTACTTTATAATATAAAGTTCCGAAGATCAATACAATACTTTTCATAATACAACGGAAATTGCTGAATCTGTTTATTTCACCACTGAAATTTTGTACATAGTATGAATTTTTTATAAAAGGTTATTTAACTAATCAAATTTCAAGGGTCTAAATCTTCCTTGGAGCTATATGCACAAAGAAAAGACAATCATTATACAAGAACAGGCAGTAACTGACAGTATAAATAACAAAGACACAACGTAGCATTGACATCCTTATAATTTTTAAGGTTTATAGCTTATGGTTATACACAAGACTTTAAACAAACATGATTTTCTGTTAAATATTGACATCATACTGTATCCAAGTGCTGCAGCTTCTTGCATCAAAAGATCAGAGAAAAAAGTGTACAGACGAGTTATTTTTCCTGTTAAATCTATCCAGCAACAATGGTCAGTGAAATCAAATTTGGCTTGTAGTGCATCTAAGATCTTGGTGACATAATCAAAAGAGTTATAAGTTAGATGTATATTCTGGTTCTAGAATTTAAAAAATCATAGTAATGCCAAAGAAAGAGGGAGAAGGAGAAGATGAAGAAGATGACAAAAGACAACAACAAAGGAGAAGAAAACAAAAAGATGAAGGAGGAGGAAAATGAGAAGGAGGAGGAGGAAAAGATGATGACATCAAGGATCAGTAATTTGAATGAATTTGATTACTTCATTGAGTGACTCATACAGTGGACTTAATCACATAACAAAGGTCTCCTCTATTTTAGAGTATTGTTTAAATAAGATTATTTTTGTTGAAGGCAATGTATCATTTATTGATGATACACTTTAAGGATAATGCAATAAAATTCCTTACACTGTGTAATCAATGTCAGTATTTTGGCATTGTTAACAGGCCTCGGCAGCCCATAGCACATGCAGCCCACACATAAGTTCACCTAGTCTATCATATTCAAGATGAGCAACATGTCTTATTAAGGCAACATAATATCTCAGTAACATCTATCATATTCATCTTGTGTTGGGTGAAAGAAATGTCTGTACACTTCTTCTATGAGATATATTAAAATAAAATACAATAATCAAGCTCATACAGTTAAAAGTAAAGATAGCAAAAAAAAAAAAAAAAAAAAAAAACATGCAAAGTTTAGTAATACTACTGTGTAGCATTTACCAGTTACTAAACAACACGTATGTTCTGAGACCAAGAATAACTGTATGGTGTTGTGAAATATGATTGTATAATACTTGGGTAACTGGTTGTGCCACAATGCAAAGAAAATACTGTACAGCATACAGTTGAGGGAGAAAAATGAGGGAGAAGTGGGTGTGGGCACGAGGTCAAGTATTCTCGTACCTTCAGTCTGATCCTCTGAGCTCCCAAGCCTTCAGGAAAATATGTCAATATTACATATCATGCTGTAGTATGTCAACACGACTAGTAAATAATGCTATTAAATAGCAAGATACTTCAGACATGTGGGTGGGTGTACGTGTGCTTGTGCATGCATGTGTGTGTGTGTGTGTGTGTGTGTGTGTGTGTGTGTGTGTGTGTGTGTGTGTGTGTGTGTGTGTGTGTGTGTGTGTGTGTGCACACATATCACATTATAATCTCTCTCTCTCTCTCTCTCTCTCTCTCTCTCTCTGTTCTCAACATATGCAATTGTGGAAATTATAGATTATATAAACCATTAAAGTTTGAGTTTAGAAAAGAAAAATGCACAAAAATGTACATAAATAAAAACGTGTGTGTGTGTGTGTGTGTGTGTGTGTGTGTGTGTGTGTGTGTGTGTGTGTTTGAAAGTGAGTGTGCTTATTTATCTCCTGCACTGATTGGAGTTGCAAGTGTAATAAGATATCTATTTTGATAATTTGGGAAAAATTACATTTAGGAAGTAAAGTGATTGATTTTCACTTCTATGTACACATGGTTAAAAAAAAGTATTGATTCATAGTCTCCAGTATTAGAGAAGCTGGTGCTGTTGTGGGAGGGTTGGCATGCCTGGCTGTGGCTTGTTTGTAAGGTCAGAACCACTCGGTGATTTTGTATCTCCGACTATTAAACATGCCATATAGTGCCAAGATGTTTATGTGGTTATCTTTTTTATCATAGTCATGGAAACATCTTGGGTGACGGGTGATGACCAGTGTTATCTTTTTATCATAGTCATGTCAGTCACCATGGAAACATCTTGGGTGATGGGTGATGACCAGTGCTGTCATGACCCTCCATGCTGGAGTTTACAGCAGTTGAGTTGGGTACTACCTACTTTTCAGTCCTTCATTCCATGGTGTCAAAACAGTTTGTGCATATAGTACACCGATACTTATTTTACTATGTGTATATAGCAATAATGTAATAAGTCATCGAAAAAAAGAATTCTTAGAGAAGATGTAAAGTACCTCTATTGATGGTGTATCAAGATGTAATGTGAATTGTGAGAAGGTATCGTGAATATGCACTCCCGTGTCATATTACTGTTAAATAATGCTACTAGAAATATTGATAGAATATACAATTAGATAAGCAAGTAAATGAATAGATGTATTTGTCTACTTAGTGATGTATTATTCAGTTTGGCGGATAAATTTCCTTGTCCAAAAGCTAGGTTGGTCTGAATCTCTGGAAAACTGTTAGATTCACAGGCTGTTAGTAAACAAACTAAAGAAATATTAGGAATATTTTTTGTTGCTATCATTGTGCAGAGAATAAGAAATATGCTAAGTACCATATTCAACAGCATATAGGATTCACCTTTTTGCTAAAAAAAATTGTCCTGTGTCTAATATGCTGAGTTGAGACCTCCTGTAGGCTAATCATCTCCCTGATGCTCACTAACCCAGCTTATGATCAGTACCACTACCTACCCTAACTGCATGCATCATTATTTTATTCCTGGTACTATTATTATTACCAGTATTATTACTTTAAAGAAGAATTATCGTAAAAATAAAAGCAATCTAACACGTAAGGTTATAAATATCAGCTGATCAGAACCCTGACTCAATACCATCTGGCGGTGAGGAGTAACACCAAGTTCATCATCATAAAGCTGATAGTGAAAGGAAAGAAGAAAATAGTAAAAGTTGGTTGTGAAAAAAAGGAGAAAACATAAACTTGCAATAACAAAAGTGAGAAAACATCAGGGTGGCTATTGCAAAGGCTATCCCTGTGACTCTTACATCCAATCCAATCTGATCGTAAAACACATCAACACCTTCACTGTTATGGATGCAGATGATTGAGCTACATAATCTCCTACAAACTGCAAGTGGTATGTTATGTCAAGGAGCATGGCAATTAAGCAGCAGCAAGGATTTTTTGACCACAAACTACAGAACAATGATATATGTCTGGCGACAACAATTAGACCAACTGAAGAGTGCAAAGAAAGGTAACCATAGCATTCGTTGGCCAGAACTTGAGGATGACATTGCTTTTGCAGAAATTTTTCTGCTTGTGTAATGTGCTGCAAGATTGCTTTCAACAATATATGCTTAAATACAAAATTTTTTTTTTCCTTAATTTTATCTGCTGAAATTGGGATGTGTCTTATACACCTGTGCGTCCTATATGCCGTCAAATACAAGTTACCTACCACTAAATTTTACTATCAGTTTTATGTATAATCATTATCTTTGCAGAATTATCTTGACAAATTATTACTTTGTCTGTGGAATATGTTAGGATAGAAATAGACCAAGGAAACTTGGGAGTGATTTCACACTGCATTGCCAGTCCATTCAAGAAATTACCCAACATGTGATGTTTAACTGGTACTGAGTAGATTTTTTTTTTCTTTTCAAAGTTTTCTGTGACACTTATTTCATGCTGACTTTGACTTCAAAAGAAGGAAATGGAAATTGTGGCACTAAATGCAAACATAATAGGAATAAAAAAAAAGGGTGGCAGCACTGTGAAAGCTAGATAATGGTGTTTCTGTTTGTCAGCTGTGTAAAAGTTGTTCCACAGGGTTGTGATGTTTGTTAACACCCGTGTAAACTCAATTTCACCATTGGACAATCAGCATCAACACATCATCAACACATCAAGTATTACAGTATTACATTATCCTGCAATGAGATTAGGAGTACTGACAGATGGGTAATTTACTGATATATATTACACTATGTTAGCATGGCTGCAATTAATGACAAATAAAATAATAGTGTCTACCTGAGAGAGGGGGAGGAAGGTGTGAGCAGCAGTCAGCTGTTTTGAGTTTCAAGACAGTGAATGAATACATTTGGATTATACTGCATGACTTGACAAAAAAACTTATAGCATAAGAAAAATACAATTGTAATGGCTGGGAGGATATACATGAACTAAACACAGTTTACCAGTGTTTGATTTTTTCTCTGTTGAAAGCTCAACCACTTTTAAAATTTAAAGACTAACTTTTAACTCTTTCCAAAGATGCTGATTTTGACCATATTTGCCCTTATGTGGTGCGGAAGTCATTAGTCACTCATCCTTGTTCAAGAATTGCAAGGAAGAGGAATGATTATTTTCCCCTGTAGCCATTAGTATGGCTTATAAGGCACTGAGGCTCAGAAGACAGAGGTTTGCAGGCCATAAAGTTCCTGCAAGAATTTTGAATTTAACCCACAAAATGCAGGTCAGCTACAGATGCCATCTGTCCTCTAACTTGAATCAGCTATAGACACTACTCATCCTTTAAGGGTTACATAAGATGGGAAAAAGATGCTGTCCACTTCTGCCTACCCTTGTCTGGATCATGCTTTACTATCCATTCATGATCTTATAACTACATCTCACACACACAGTGTGTATTTACCTAGTTGTAGTTTTACAGGGCCTGGGCTTTATGCTCGTGTGGCCCCGTCTTCATGTGTGTGTATTTACCTAGTTTTACCTAGTTGTAGTTTTACAGGGCCTGGGCTTTATGCTCGTGTGGCCCTGTCGTGCGCGTGTGTGTGTGTGTGTGTGTGTGTGTGTGTGTGTGTGTGTGTGTGTGTGTGTGTGTGTGTGTGTGTGTGTGTGTGTTTGTTTTAAATACAAATACATCTTTAATCCTGATTCGGGTGAATTTTTAAGTGAACTGCTGTAGAAGTAATGTAAATGAAAAGTCATGTACAGAAATTAAAGTGTGAAGTGGAGTGCACCTTACACTGGCCACTACTTGATTTACCAGCTCATGCACCTGGAAAATATTTCAATGTGTCTTTAAAATCTACTGTTCTCCACCAGTATAAATCTGTATTCTAGGGTATTTTCAGTGAAAAAATGTGAAATAAAGAATGTCTATGGGTTTAAATAAAATTTAAAACACCACAGCGACATTTCACTAACAATCTATCAATATATATATATTTATATATTGATCAAGATACCTATAAGTAGTAGAGATTTCCAGTTACGGCAGTTTTGTTGAAATCTGTGGGCAATTAAGTAAACTGAAACATGCATAAAGTTTAAGCAAGAAAAGTCCTGTGGAGAAAATATTGCAATCTTTGTTTAAAAAAAGAAATATTACATTTTAAAGAGCAACATTAGTTGATAATTATAGAACAGCTACACAACATTACCACTACTAAATCTGAATATAGTGTGGTATTCAATGTAGGAAAAGACAATGATAAGGATGATAAAGACAAGTTAAAAGAATCTAGCATTTACATGTTCAACATTCAACTCCTCCACGCACATTCTTTAAAACTTCTCTTTCAGTGGAGTGCTTCAAGTTTTAAGGTTTTAGTTAAGGGTTTCAGCTTTAGTGATGAATTCACAAGCAGGGCTGCTTTAGCTGATTAACACCAAGAAAAGTATGATATTGATATGTATAATGAAAGTTAATTGTAACACAATTAGATTTCTATATCTTTGCTTCAATATAGTGTTACAAAATTATGTAGTGGTCAATTTTTGTCTGAATTATTATTATTTTTCTAGGATAAAAAGTTCAACAACTCCACTCCCATACAACAAAAAGATAAAATTTTCACACTAGTTTCATAAAGCTAAAGCAGAAACCCAAGATTACCACATTGACTCTTCTGATAGGAATTCTGGGATTGCTACTATACAGGAAGGAGGATTCATAATATCTATTTATACAGTAATTAATCTTGTCATGATGAGTTACTATAGTATATCGAAAGTTTTTCTGGCCAGTGTTTCACAACATTACCTCAGGTTGTGTGGATATGGATGCCAAGTAGTGTTGTTTTGAGACAATGTTTAAACATTCAATTGAACCTCAGGCAAAAATCTCAGCACTTTCTATTTTGCCCTCCTATAAAGGATTATTAAGGGAAATGAAGCAAAATAGCCATAACATTAGGATTAGCTGATTAATAGTTTGAACAAACACCATAACAAACAAAAGGTTTTGTTACAAACCTGGATCTTTTTGTGGTGGTGGCCGCTGCTTTATCTCATCATACACGTGCTCTACTAGACGATTGTCTTTCAGGCTCTCAATAGAGTGGTAAATATTAAGGTTTGGATTTGTGGCATCTGCTTCTAATGCTTTTACACGAGCTTGTCGTTGTAGTGTTGATGGCACGTCATAGTGACCCCCAACTGCTCCTGGAAATACCCAACATTAAAAGCTGGAAAACTTGCCAATTATAATATCCAATGTACTTGAAAACCTTTCAAGTTAAATACTAAACCAATTGATCCATATTTAGTCAAAAATTTCTTGATCCTTGATATATCTTATTGGTATTTCAGTCATTGTGATTTTGATTTTAAATCTTTTGACTACAATGACCAATAGTAATCAACTCTATATACAAGTATATGCTTTGGATTTTCAATAATGATAAAAATACGAGAATAGTAATAACAACTTTACAATGATACTTTTAACTTTAGAGAAATTATCCATTCATCCATTACCATCCATGCATCATTGGCAATAATATGCTTTACTAAGGTACAAGAAAGGCCTGGATTATGGACACTGATTAGATTGTATACCAAGAGTATAAGGTGAAGAGTAACTGTGTTTTGCATTACCATTATCTTACTTAACTAAATGAGCATGTTTTGGCAACTCTTCCCCTTCACATGTGATGTCAGGCAGTATAGAAATATATTTTTCACATAAATTTAAATAAGTTAAGGTAGGGACACTTGGGTATTGCTAATTAATGATTAACTGTATACATTCAGTTAACTTAAAAAGTGGAGCCTAAGTGCATCCACATTACCAATCTGATAAGGAACAAAATTTTCTTCAATATGTTTATTTAATTTTATATTCGTACTGTAAAATACCCTAGATTATTTACGATCAGTGTTCTTTTTTCCAACATGTGCAGAGGGCTATATGAAGTGTTGTCACACTGTCTTCCAAGTTTTGTTTGGCAGCACCTTCACTGTGACATGTCTTAGTAAAACAGGACTACTGTTGTAACTGTCAGTAAAACAGGACTACTGTTGTAACTGTCAGTACATATATACTTAATAATATCAAGATATACCACTTTGGTATGTTATAGTGCTTGAATATATATATTTCTAACATTTGGTTGAAAAATTTAACACAAAATTTACCCTTTTGGTAAAAATGGTAAATTTGTTAAAAATACTATTAAACACTAAAAACTGAGACTATGATCAGGCATTCATGATTGCATTTCTAAATGAATTTATAAAATTTCACATTTGATTATAATACTATTGCATATCATAAAATGCTATATGATTAAAGAGTTCAAAGAATTCATATATATGCACACTGAAAGTTATCAATGCAACCATCAGTCCACCTGTGAATGCCTCTACAATAGAAACTCACCAGGTATAACCATTAGTAAAACTTCTTGACAACTGTGACAAAACTTCCTGTGACCAATCATACAGTGCTGTTTATGTGAAACTTTATCTTTCAGGTATAGTACTAGATGTGTAAGAACTTGATCTCCAGAGAAACAGGAAGAGGGGAGAACCTCAAGATTAGAAGATGGAAGGAACAAATATAAGATAGATATGACTGTTCATGGGAATTTCAAGGTACAGATGTTTTATATCAGAGAGAGAGAGAGAGAGAGAGAGAGAGAGAGAGAGAGAGAGAGAGAGAGAGAGAGAGAGAGAGAGAGAGAGAGAGAGAGAGAAATATATGTGTAAAATCATTGTTTCCAAATAATGTTTTTTGGTGATTCAATGTTTTCAAACAGTTTCTCAAATGTTTTCCCAAATATCTGCAAACATCTGAGAATGTTTTATGGGTGGATGGATGGTTGGATGAATGGATAGATGAGTAGACGAGTGGAGGGAAACATTGTTTCCAAAATGTGAAAGAATTTTACTTCTTAGTGGGTAACACATCTTGGAGCAGAATAATGCTGAAGTTTTATGATCAAGTAATATTCATGAATTCACATTGAAAGTTAAGAGAGAATGAATATGGAAAAATGAAATGACAACACAAACTAAGCTTAAATCAGTATACTAAATACACCTAAATACAACTATGAAGACACACAAGAGATACACATATACACACAAAGCTACAATTGTCGTCTTGTCAGCTACTGTGTTTTGCTATGTCTTCCATTTATTCTGTTTATCTAATATCTACCCCACAGTGTATTAAAACAATGATGCAGGACAGTAAGCAGTCAATCTCAATATTACAAATATAAGTAAATCATTATTAGTAAAGTAAATGTTAGCAAGCTTTTGATGTAATGGAAATTATGTATAATGATATCTAATGAATTTACTCAGATTTTGAGAGGTCAGGAACAGAAAACCATAACACCAAGGCTCTACAAGGACAGGGAAAATTAAGTGTTGCTACAAGAGGGGAGGGCAATTACCACACAAACTGTTCTACAGGGAACTGTCAAGACCTAAGTTGCTGATGTTCATGAAGAACTCATGAACTGAAAATTTGAATAATTACCTAAACTGCATGCATCATCATGAAAAGTGAAGGTGCCCAGTTTCTCCCACTCTCTATTTTTATCATCCTTGAGTGAGAGATTATTCTTGATGGTGACACCATTATTTAAATTACCATTTTCAAGTAGGTTGGGTTGTGATTTGCTCACCGACTGGTAAGCATAAACAGGATTGTCAAAGTGGTGTTGGTCTGAAAAGAAAGACAAAACATCAATGTTACCAGTGTTTCTAGTTCATAAAAGTGCAGATTCAAATATCAAATAGCAGTAAAATATTCATAGAAAAGCCTACACATGCATTACCTAACTATAACTTTCTAAACATGAGACATAGGCATGTATGCATGTATGTACATAAATTTTAATATTTAAATTAAAATAATAATAATAATGCTTAAGTGCCCCTTAAATTCACAATGCTCTGTTTAGGATGTGCTTACAAATTTAAGCTATAACTTTTTACATATGCATTGCCAGACTATCGCTCCTAATGAGTAAGAAGATTATTTGCAAACCACAGAGCACTAGATATTTAGGTTAATGTTCTTTCTTAATTTTTCCAAGTTAGTTAAACTCAGAATCTCTCAGTTATGAGCTGATTGTGCTGACCAGAAACCTACGCTACTAGGCTACTTCTTACTTGGTATGATACAAACTTTGGATACTTTTATTTCTATCCAGAGATAAAAGAATCTTTTACTCCTAACTATCTCAAACATGAATATATTTAATAGCACAATTCACTTTTATTTTTTCACTCTTATTAAAGTGCTGTCATAGCAATTACAGTAAATAATAAATGTTGAGTAAAAAAATGGAAGGTAATACTGATGTAATACTCAAGTTAATAACAAGACTCATGCATTATCAAATAAACTATTATACTAGTGTCTTTGGAAAGAGTAGATAACACTTCCCATGTAACTTAGAAATTACAAGTTATTAGTATGGCTATCACACCCTTTCTATTTTTCAAGACAAACATTCATGTGATGCACAGGCTGAAGGGCTACATATTGTTTGATGCATTACAAAATAACATGCTTCATTAGGGTAACACTTAACTAAAGCACAGTACTGCAAATCTATGCTATTTTTTACTGATTTAAGTTACATTTTGTAAAAAATGGAAACATTCAAATAAATATATTATATTCTATAAGTAGAATTAACTAATATGGCCAAACAATAAATTAGAACTGCCAATCCACAAACCATCTTTTCTTAAATATTTTCTTTTATTGAAAACTAAAAAGCAATTTTAAGATTGATAAAGTGCAATACCTGCTATTGAACTCCACCTTTTTGCTACAGGTTGTCCTTAAAGTAAAGTAAGACGTAAACAGTTAGTGGTGATTGACTAATGGTACATATAAAAAATAGCATGTGGCACACATGACAAGTAAGACATTAGAAATTTTGGGAATGTATGAAATTTTCTCGAGCGTCAAGCTTTGTTTTATTTGAAAAAGAAAAGGAAAGCAAAAAACTATAACTTTTGATGCCATTAGGTTAGTTCTACTCTGTAAAGCTTAAAAACCAACTTTTGATACATCAAGAGGGAAAATAATGCAAAGGGGAGATACAACACTGTGAGCAGCTAATGTCTGTAGCACAATGTTGAATGACCATCAAAAGGTTATATATAAAGTGGAGGAATCTCACCAGACTTTTGTGAAAGCTTAGTAGAAGAAGAACGTAGCTTTGCACTGTCTCGGTTCTCAGAAGGCCTGGGACGTTCTAAAGTGAGTAAACGTGCAAAGCAAAAGTTAGAATGGAAATATATCACTCCAGAGTTATAAATGGAAGTGGACTAAAGTTGATGTAAAAAGCAATTTCTTGAATGTTGACATGGAGTACAAACTTGAAAAGTGAAGTTCTAATACAAGGTCTCATTCAAGAATTTAAGAATTATTACAAAAAGTTTCCTCTGCATGGGGTCACACTACAGCTTTTTCTTTTTACTATGATGTCCCTGATGGTTGTAGGAGGGCTGTTGCTGGCAGCAATGATGTCATTCTAGTGTTTTTTGCCCTGTTATAAGGTGTTGTAAGTCTAGTTGTACATTAACGTGATGATATCATACGATGTCGTAAGATGTCCTTGTTGTTACACAACATCTTAGAAGCATTACGACAATCAAGTGCTGCATTCGATTTTTGGGAAGACAAGCAATAAGCATCGGATGTACGATGACTTGCTATGACATACGATGGTGTTACAGATAGATACGATGTCGTACATGCTGCTAATGACATAATTCAACATCGAACGAGTCAAAAATCGTTAAAATACTCAGTTACAACTGGTCTTTGAACATACATTTGGCAGCAATGCACGAAAATGTTGTCACTAGACTCGTCTTGACCAGTGTGACTGCTCGTGCGTTGTCGCCAGTTTAAAAATGAAACTAGCCCCAGTTCACATTGTGCTCTCAAGATGGTTTACCCACTGAAGACGATGGGACAGAGGAAGGGCATGTGTGGGTATATGTCCTATCATCGTTGCAAGATCTCTTTGGGACATCCCTGGACATCGCAGGCCCATTGGACATGAGTATGGAGGGACCGCCTCTGACACCAGGAGTGAACATCCACCTTCAGACTCTGACGAAGGTGGATGTATACCCTGTACCACAAGAAGGCCAACAAGGAGTAACTGGAGGAACAGCAGCAGCAGCACAGCACCAGCAGCAATGCAAAGACGAGGATACGGTGATGGATGATGTGGACACCCCATGGCACGGCAGTTAGGAGTCCGAGTATGATGAGGAGGGCCTTATGGCGTGCCAGTGGCATAACCTCATCAACCTCCACCACTGGACAGAACAGGTGCTCGTAGAGTCTCCCTGCATCTCTTCCACACTCCTCCACCCATCTCCCCCCTTCTCTCTTCCTGTACCCCAGTGAAAAAACAGCTAATGCAATGCCAAGGTGTTTGCCTTGAGTTGCCAAGCGGCGTATTTCTGTAAGGAGTGAGTGTGGTGGTAGTGGAGAAAGGCTTTCGTTACCATACTCAAAATAAATAAACCCATAGGTGGTGAGGATATACACCATTCTTTAAGAGAGAGAGAGAGAGAGAGAGAGAGAGAGAGAGAGAGAGAGAGAGAGAGAGAGAGAGAGAGAGAGAGCAACACGAAACAAGCTTTATCAGTGGTATTATCATGATCATCCAGTATTCACAAAGCCCTCTGAAGTATGTAGACTCCATCCTCAAGATGTCCTTGGTGAGATGCAGCTCTGTGTCAGTGCGGACAGGGATGTACTTTAGGAGACTCATGGTGAGGTGTGTAGATGTTGATGCTGTCGGGGATGTGATATGGGAAAATACTTTGGACCCCTTATATATATATACCTCCAGGGGCTCATTCTTGGCCTGACCTTGCATCGTCAAGCATATACAGGGCATCATCACACGTTTGTCAAATGCGTCTATTTCGACATCGTGACATTGTTCAACATCATCAGACATTGTTGCAAGCCAAGAAAATTTGAAAATTCTGGTTGTTCCCATTTTCTTTGGTACGTCATATGTCATTGTTGTGGGTGTCGTACGATGATGTACGTCATCATATGAGGAACATATGTCATCGTATGTCTAGGATCCAAAGTTGTATGTCCTTTGTTTTGTATGTTCTTCATGCACTGAAATGCTTTCAATCATTATGACAGACATATGCAATTGCAGAAAACTAGCCTGTACGACCGTTGGAGCGTCATAGTAAAAAAAAAAAAAGCTGTATTGTGACTCCAGCATTATACAACAGGTTTACATACTTTCACATATTTGTATGAAAACAGCTCCTAACTCTGTTCTTATCATCTCCCTGTATATATGACTTTGTTACTCCATGTCAATAAATCAGTAAATGTTAAACCACATTTTATCATCATTGGGATCCTTAAGATCTTGCAGATGATTGAAAATTCTGGTTTTCTGGTAAATGGCCCAAACTTTGGGTTGAGGAGATCAGCAATATTAAATATTTACTTTCTGTGAAAATCATTCAGTGTCAGTGTGCTGTTTGTATCATATGATTGAACTAAAAAAGTAAAAGAAAACCAAAATAAGGACCTTCCAATACTGTAACTGATCTCACAAATTCTTGGTCCTCCAGAACGTAGATTGCCCTCTGACATTATCTTGAAAAATTGAGGGAAGGTGCATTGCATAAAAGGAAGTGAGGCTGTGTTGTAGGATAGAAAGTATTTTGCTTGAATGAATAGCAAATTTTGTGAAAGGGTTGCAGATGTTTTGGGCATGATGGAAAGCAGCTAGGTTCTCTGAGGCAAGGTGGCAGAATTAGTGCGTGAGGTAGCATGTTTAAATCTTCTTACAGAGGAGACTTCATAAATAAATATTATCATCATGTAGAAATTGTCTACCTGTGTCTATGAAAAATTTTATGAAAACTAAAAACAGGCAAAGTCTTAAGGTATCCCGGTATTATTATCAATTTTTGTTAAAAGCATTAATACAACTGATGCTTTTCTATAAGCATTTATTGTTTATGAAATGTATTCTACATGGTGTGCTTCTTACCTGTAGCAGCTGGATCAGCTATGTACTGCACCACTGCTAACTCGCGTTTCAGACGCACCAGTCGCCGCCTGAAACACATAGTATGATTTTTTTCCATAAAGACCTTGGGTTGAGATCTTTAACCACTGGTTTTGGCCTAGTTTTTACTATGAAGTAACTCAGACATTTTTTTTGATACATTAATACATTAATGATTATTTATATAATTTGTAATATGTCTGCCGTAGTAATACATACCTGTAGTAGATGATAATAGCAATCACAACAGTGATTAGGATAATGGAGACAACACCCACAATGAGTCCAGCATTGTTATGTGTTGACTGCTTAGGCAGGACAGGGTCTTTGTCCTTGAATATTGGGCTAGTGATAGGGATGTCGCACATGTCTCCTGATGAAAAGAACATCCCAAAGTTGTCAGTCAGTAATCCCACTCTGTCTTCTAAACAACAGCCCTATGTCAATAAGTCAGCCTTTTCACCTGATGACAGTTTACTGAGTCACACAATCAACTAAAGGCTATGTAAATTCATTTGCATGCTATGTCTTTTCAGGAGTTCATCCTAAGGCTTCTTAGATTTATGTACTGATTAAATTGTACATATTCAACACATGAATTTTTCTTTCTCTATACAGTCCATGTAGTGAATGCGGGTAACAATGGATTGTATGTTACCACATGTCAAACTCATTAAGAATTTAAGAATTCTTGTAGAAATATCACAAAGTGGTACTGATCTTTCTATTATTTCTAAATAGGGCAGGGCAAACCATGTACTATAAACCTATATAAAAGCTGTTATTTTCAAACTTATTTCCTCATCTATCTGCCTGATCATGATCAGGTGTCCTGTATTGTCTCTGTTAAATACTGTTCTCTCAGATCCTGACAAGGACGCTTTTTATACTTGTATAGAGTACAACACCCAAACATGAAAGTAAGATTTGCTTTTGTGGCCTAGGAAAGACAGGCATTAAAAAAATATGAATGGGGAAAGTTGGAAAGATTGGGTGCTGATGATGCTTCAAAACTCACCTTCAAATCCATAGCGGCACTTACAGCCTTGGACAGGATGACAAATAGAGTTTTCTGTACTGCAGTTGCAAACATTGAAACATTGACGACCAAAGGAACCCTCAGGGCAGGCTGAAATTCCAAGTTTTTACATCAACTAAGGAAAACAATAATACATATTCCAAATAATTAATGTTAGTATATAATTTCATTATTATATTCTTTATGCTTTAGGATATTTCTGTGTAAAGTTATGTACAGAATCAATATTTCTGATGTGGTATAGTACTGATCATGTGGCACAAGTGTTTGGCATGCTTAGTTAACATCTCGGGTTCATCGGCTCTATTTCAACTATGATTCCTCATTTTTGTACAGAACAGCCATGGCACCTGTAACTCCTGACTTCTCTAGTTTCTGTCAGATGTTTTGATACTCTTCTATAATCTTGAGCAATCAACAGCATGTATCTTGTTTAATTTGATCATGTAGAACAGGATAGAAGTAAATTCCAGTTTTAAGTGTTTCGAGATTTCAAAGATTTATATAAGGAAAGTATGGCTTTTAATAAAAATAGATGAATTATAACTTACTTTGAGTGCATCCAAATCCCATCCATCCTGGCTTGCATTCACAGAAGCCATCACTTCCTCGACAAGATGCATGGTTGCGACAATGACAGGTCTGAAGGCAATTGTAACCGAAACTTCCTGGAGGACAAGGCTGTGAACAGTCTATTCCTCTCCAGCCTGGCAAACACAAACACTGACCTAATGGAAAATAGAACCAGTTAAAGGTGTGCAACAGTAAAATCATTTCCAGACATTTAATAATAAGTTAACAATAGTATTCTAATTAAGTTTTATACAACACACAACACTCACCTGTCTCATGATTGCATCCTGCTCCATTGCGACACTTGCAAGTATTAGCACAACCAATTCCCCAGGTACCTGGTGCACATGTGCGGTCACAGCGAGGACCACGCCATCCAGCCTTGCACACACATGTCCCTAGCTGTGGGTGACATGTTCCATTTCCATGCACACAAGGAGGACAGTCCTGATTACAATTTACTCCATATTTCCCAGGCCGACATGGAGTATTACAGTCAGCTCCATGCCATCCACGCTCACATACACATTTCCCTGTCTGAAAGTTGCAAGATCCATTGTTCTTGCAGTCACATTTTTTCAAACAAGATTCTCCATAGAAGCCACGTGGGCAGTGTGATTGACAACTGACACCTGAAAAATAAAATATAATATACTAAGACATTATGTAAATTCAGTATCTGCTACAGGAAAAATTCCAATTATAAATATAATATCCAGATGGAAAGAAAATACTGTATGTAAATCTGGAATCCACTTTAAGAAGTAGGCAGTCAATAATCAGGATGCCCTCAAAACAATTATATTCCCAACTGGATGTTTTCTATTGATGAGAAAGCTTAATGTACTAAAAAGTTTTGACTCCACATAAAAATCGTGTTATTGTAAGAAAATATGTAAATTCTTGAATTTTTGTTTTTAGCAAAATTATTCATGACCTGCTTATAAATCATCAGAAAGTTAAAAAACTTCATCCACTTAGAATTTAATTCTGGTAGAAACATATATGAACATTACCTCTAAAGCCAGGCTTGCATATACACCTGCCAGTTTCAGCATCACAGCCTTCCACATGAGGCCCAACACAGGCACATACGTTTCCACAAGCCATTCCATGATTTCCCTGGCTACAAGTTTTTTCACATTTCTCTCCATAATGTCCAGGACCACAGCTACATTCTCCTGTCACCGGATCACATGATCCATTATTGAGACAGTCACATGTTTTAGAACAATTTTCTCCATAACTTCCAAGTGGACAAGTGAGAGAGCACTGTTGTCCTTCCCATCCTGTAATTTTAATATTCATAAGAATATTTGTTGTAGCATCATGATGATCAAGAATATTTTAATGCTAAGAGTAGTAGTTTAATAGTGGATGTTTATCATGAATCAAAAGCATGACAAATTTTATGCCTTCTTTATACATTTCAGTAAGAAAGTATGACCAAAAATCAACAATTTCTTAAGAGACAAGATAACTGATAGGTATAAGATGGAGGAATGGTAACCTCTCCATGAACTTTCTATCTCTAGCATAATGGACAAATTCATAGGAGATAATTTTCTAACATCTTCAGGTACATTCTTCTATTATTCAGATTTCTGCTTACCTGGCTTGCAGAAACACTTCCCTGACTCATGTGAGCAGCCATGTGAATTATCACACCGACAGTCAAGCTCACATTTTTGTCCATATTTAAACTTAGGACAGTGTTCATCACACAATGCCCCATGGTAGCCTGTTAAATGGAAAACAGAGGTAAGTCATATGAGCTTAAATATCTTATAATTATAATTTTTCAATAATAATATCACATCATATGATTTAAAATGTGTGTGTGTGTGTGTGTGTGTGTGTGTGTGTGTGTGTGTGTGTGTGTGTGTGTGTGTGTGTGTGTGTGTGTGTGTGTTTCACTGTTTGATCTGCTGCAGTCTCTGACGAGACAGCCAGACGTTACCCTACGGAACGAGCTCAGAGCTCATTATTTCCGATCTTTGGATAGGCCTGAGACCAGGCACACACCACACACCGGGACAACAAGGTCACAACTCCTCGATTTACGTCCCGTACCTACTCACTGCTAGGTGAAAAGGGCTACGTGAAAGGAGACACACCCAAATATCTCCACCCGGCCGGGGAATCGAACCCCGGTCCTCTGGCTTGTGAAGCCAGCGCTCTAACCACCGAGCTACCGGGCGTGTGTGTGTGTGTGTGTGTGTGTGTGTGTGTGTGTGTGTGTGTGTGTGTGTGTGTGTGTGAGAGAGAGAGAGAGAGAGAGAGAGAGAGAGAGAGAGAGAGAGAGAGAGAGAGAGAGAGAGAGAGAGAGAGAGAGAGAGAGAGAGAGAGAGAGAGAGAGAGAGAGAGAGAGAGAGAGAGAGTTGAAACTGCATTATCCAATTACACAGATGAAGCAGCAAACATTCTCTCACCTGGTGCACATATGCAGGTACCGTCAACTGGATCACAGAATGCTCCATTTCTACACTGACAACTTTGAGCACATTTCTCTCCATATTTGTAGAAAGGACATGCTCTTGTACAAGTCTCTCCTGCCCATCCAGCCTTACACTCGCAGGCTCCAGTCCATGGATGACACCTATTGACAAGTTAAAAGTAAATATTTTGCTTAAATTTATAGGGACCTTAAATGTGATGTATTTTTATTGCTACATTAATTTAAAAAAACAGGATATCATCAAGATAATTTGCAAAACTCACTGCACCTAAAACACATGCCCAATTTTATACAATAAACTTTCTGTCTACAGTTTTACTTTTCTTTAGTTCTTGAGTCTTTAGTAACTATGGTGATTTTTTAGAGCTTGTCATGATAACAGATGAGTGCTGAGACAAAAATTCTCACCTTTCAGTGTTATCCTTTTCACAGGAACAAATATGGGAACAGCCTGGACCATACTGGTTTGGTGGACAAGCAGGTATGGAACACTGAGTTCCCAGCCAACCTTCTTTGCAGAAACAACGGCCACTTATGTGTGAACATGTTGCTCCATTGTAACAAGAACAAGTCTCTGTACAGTTTACACCATAGGTGCCTAGTGGACATTCATCTTGACACTGAAAACAAAGTTATCAGAGGTGATTGTCAGATTGATCTGCAAGAAATATTCTTTTATTAAGCATATTCAGTTTTCATGGACAAGAAATATCATGAACCACTAAATTCTTGAAAGCTTGCTATGGCATGCAGACAAAAGGAATATTACAACATATAGCATGGAATATAAGAGGAATTAAATCTCACTTCATAAGAATGAGGCCAGTCAGATTCTCACCTTGTTGCCAATGTAACCTGATGGGCATTTACAGCGGCCAGTTTTGTGATCACAAGTTGCAGAATTGTAGCAATCACATTGTTCTGAGCAATTATAACCCCAAGTACCTTGAGGACAAGGATTTGCACAAACATCTCCCTGAAAATAATATAATTTTATATTAAAATCTCTATTACCATTATTGTATACTAATAGGTTTGTTTTGGATAGTGTATAATCTTTCATTAAGAGGAAAGTATTTAAAAGGAACCTCAGTTTCATGTAAATATAATGTATCAGAAAGAAGATTCATGCTTTACTTCTGTATCTGGAAAATATTTATGACTGGAAGCACAGTAACATGTAGAAAGTAGTGCATGTATGATAGTAGAACAAGAAAGGCTGGCCAATATTCATCCACTTTGGCCTTACTGACCATCCTGGTTAGGTTGGTAATGAGTCAGACACACCATGAGTGTCCTGCCAAAGGCTTGATCCTTGGCTGTTACCTTTTGTGGCTTCACAATTTCACATGAGGCACTACATTTACTATTACAAAGACAGTAATTTGATGATTACATTTTTAATTGTAATTGTGTAAAAAATATTGTGAACATTTTACCAACATCATTCAAATTTTTAAATGCCAGTGACATCTCACTTAAGCTTGAATTATCAAACAGTATATGGTAATAAAATTCTAAATGTCCATCTAGTAACTTAAATAGTATTAGGATCATACCACATTTGGTGTTGAAGATTTAAACAATCTGATAACCAAAAATCTTTGAATAAATTTTCACACATATATGGCTCAATTTAGATAATTAAAGAATATTATGAAAAAATTACTTCATGATCACCAAAAATTATTTCCACAAAACTGGATAAAACACTGAGGAGTGAGACTTACTGTCCATCCTGCAGGACACTGGCACTTCCCTGTAACATGATCACAGTGGCCACCGTTCTGACACTGGCACTTGCTACTGCAGGCAGCACCATGCGTTCCCTCAGGGCAGGATTTTTCACACAGGGGTCCTGTCCAACCTGGGGGACAGCGACACGCACCAGACACATGGTCACATGTCCCTCCATTCTGACAGCGACACCGGTCTTTGCAATCCTGTCATGAAAACATTTAATTCTTTTATGAATATAAGAAACTAATGGAGAAAAGAGGAACATTTCTCTTACTTACATTGCATATTAGAGAGAGAGAGAGAGAGAGAGAGAGAGAGAGAGAGAGAGAGAGAGAGAGGATTATATATATACTATGTACTGTTTACTGTGATCTGTAAGAGTCAAAGACACACCTACTCCTGTGAAAGGAAGAAACTCACCACTCCATAGTATCCCTCTTGACACTTTTCTTCACAGTATGGTCCAATCCAGCCAGCATGACAGGAACAGTTTCCATACAGTGGGTCACACTTCCCTTCATGGAGGCATGGACAGTCGTGGACGCACCCCACTCCCCATTTCCCCTCAGGACACGCTGCAAAACACCACAAACTATCCTTATCTTTGTTGTAATAAATATTCATCACATTACTACTGCACAGCAAAATTTCAGATTGTTCATGAGTAAAGATATTGCAATAAACTAATGAGTACACAGTGTAAGTTATTGCACCTTCCTATATTAGCTTATTTTTCAATTATTATCACAAAAAAAAAAAAAAAAAAAAAAAAAAAAAAAAAAAAAAAATAAATAAATAAAAAAAAATAAATAAAATAAATAAATAAATAAATAAATAAAAGATAAAAAGCATGTATCTTATCACTTACAGTATTGACAATCATGAATACAAAATGGAATGTTTCCTAAAGCCATGGCTATGTTAGTTAAACACCAACCTGGAAACACTACAGGCATGCATGGGAAAAAAAAAAAAATCTGTACTTCAGAAGTGTCTTGATGAAAAAAATAGCTGTAAAATTTCATCCTATGACATTGACATTATTCCTTTCTACTTTAATAATAAAAATCTAAATAAAGGCAGTTTTGACATTAAAAGCAATGCATTTTCAGTATCCAACAAAATAGCAGTACATGCATTTCATAAATTAGAAATTGTTTTAATTGATATAAAACATGAAGTAAATAAGACAGGATACATTTAATAACCTAGTGATCTACACTGACATCAAAGAAAGACAAACCACAGCAGAACCTTGCCATTTCATGATTCAATAAAGAATGTTACAGTATGAGTAATTCTATATTCAGTGATATACAGTATATGTCTGTTATGATAAATTATTAAAATTTCTATTGTTCTTATTCTCTCTGTACTCTAACCCAATTATTTTTTTATTTTTTTTTATGACTTCATTTTTTCCTTTCAGTTTAACATATACTAAGTTCCAAGAGGTTTCCTTTGACTTTGACTTTATCTAATTTACAAGTCATAATGTTTTAAGAGGCTATAAATTGTTAAATAAGGTTGAATAATAAGAAAATAGTAATATAATTAACTGTAATGTGTCCAGTTGGTGAGGTTCTACTGCATTAAACATTTTCATAACTAACATCAGTAGCAAAAAATGCTCATAACCAAGATTAATTGCAAAAAGTCCTTATCATTACAGAAACAACATGGAATAACAACCATAATTCTGAGTCTATGCAATTTATATCATCACAAACAGACACACTCATTATGATTTGAAATCCTTTTAAAACTTCTTGAGAATGCAAGTCCTCAAAATACGGTTGCAGAAAGCAGTTACAAACGCTTGACTAAAATGTACACCTCAAGCTGCCCTCTTAATACTTACCTCTCATTTCTGTTTGGCAAGGAAAGAAAAGCATGAATGAGCTTCCATAAAGAGAATGACAAATTCTTAACAGATGGAGGGAACATCAATATCCCAGTAATTTCAGTCTTGAAGCAAGATGAAAATAACTTTGGTAATTCATACCATGGCAGGATAAAACAAGGATTTTCTTTTATAGTTTGCCAAAATAAAATATTACACTTTTCAGGGTTTCTTGTAAATATAACATAGTTCAAATAACAAAAATTTTTATAGGCCTAAATATTTAACAAATTTTGCCATAGATTAGGTAATAATAGTTGTTTAGGGTGATTTTATAGACAAAATACAAGTAGCATTTATAAACAAACAAACCATGTCATGAGTATTTGTTTATTTTCAAGCTAAAATGTTCTTAAATTGCATTTTTGCACTGGTGCATTAGTCTCATAAAAAAATTGTTGTACACGGAAATCTTTAAGGCGTTTTGTAGTCAGAATCCCTGTTGTAGGATCACAGAGGAAACAATGAGAATACCATCTCTTTTTCTGGCCAAATAACCACTTAATCTTTCTTAACCATCATTATACTCAGGCAAAAATATCCAAAGAAGGCCTACAATGTCCAGGTCTCCTACTGTTATCCTCAAAGATGATTGTTAACATAAGATCACATACAAAATTCTTCTTCATGGCACACTGTTCATTATTGTTACATCACACACATTAATCTCTGCTCCACCACCACCACCATCACAACTAATGCCTTAGTAACCCAGGTGTTAGTTATTAGACCACCTACAAATCCAAGTGTTATCAGAGCATGAGTGTAATCTTGCCAATCTACAGAAATACTATGATAACTTTCATTAGTTGTAATTGAAAGCTATCTAAAGAAATAAAATAGAGGATAATGGTAAATATTTATTATCTGCCTTTATGCTCAAGTTTACTAATGAAAATAATAAGTACAAGAGATCATGATTGTTTGTTCTACATGTAATTTGCAAAAGAATTGATAAAGTATGTGTTTATTTAAAAATGTGTGAAATAACACTTGATTTTTCATCAAAAACATGAACAGAAATCTAAATCAATCACCTGTATGGGAATCTTACACAGAGAGCTAGAACTTTGTACTGGTGCTGCTGTTGAGAAAATATTCCAAGGAGCAGACTTGATACAGAATTGCTTTGCTTCATCATCACTGATTTTGGTCTCAATCAGAATTTTTATACACGCCTTCTAGACATAATATAATAACACCTTATGTTTTATTCATGTAGAACATAATATACTTCATTAAAAAAAAAAAAGTAATTATATGACAATCATTCAGGATATGAAGCACTAGTATCAAGATGGTGGAAGAATGGCATTATAACTTTTCATTGAATGATTCTCTTTCTTTTTCTTTGTGTGATAATTGGTTCATGTTGAACTTATTCTAGTATTATTTTAGTGTTCTACTACAATGCCTTATTTCTTCAGTATATGTACTGTACATGCTGATTCTGGCTGCACCAAATGTTACACTCATGCTTTCTAATAATACAAGGAAACTCAGTCACTACAATATTAGTTCCATGGAGTGAATTCTCAAAAACACTGTGGTGGTAAGTTCAGATGTTACTCACATAAGTTATGACTGTGGAGTGAGTCATCTGTGAGGGAGTCATTACCAGAGACCACGAGCTCACCTATAAGTCAAGGGCAATCAAGATCCTCAAGATTCATAAGATAAAACTTTTGAAGAGTGGTGCTAAGACAATGGCATGCAAGGGTTAAGTTCTGCAAATACCTTGAGCATAACTTGCATGAGTGAATTTTCTAGTATATGGAAAATAGTCACATTTCTGATAGTTGTATATATATGCAATTCAAGTATCATTCTAAAATTGCATATAATTAGACTGGTGTGCATGTACGCACATACATATATATTTATATATTAGACCACTGTAATATTACTGTATTGCTGAAAATAATATCCGTCATTAGTATTCTTAAGACAAAATTAAGCAATCACTTCTTTAGTACTGTATACTATAAGGGAAATACAATAAGAAGAATAGGAAATGTCAAAAATACTTACTTATATTACAGCTAGGGCCTGAGTAGCCAGCTTCACAGCGGCACTCATCTGGCTTGATGCAGATCCCATGTATACAGTCCTGGGAGCAGATGGGCATACACCTATCCTCAGCTGGCACTCTGGTGTACCCTGAGCAACACACATTTACAGTCCTTGTCTTGGTCTGACTCTGTAATGTGAAGGAATGCCTGATTATGTAAGGATATAGTAAGGTCATGTGGTGTAGCAGTAAGCTGGAAGTTTATTTGGCAAACAGAGAAAGAGAGAGAGAGAGAGAGAGAGAGAGAGAGAGAGAGAGAGAGAGAGAGAGAGAGAGAGAGAGAGAGAGAGAGAGAGAGAGAGAGAGAGAGAGAGAGAATGTAATACCTGTCTTTTAAATGAAGTCTTGTAAGCTATCTTGTACTTGGAGCATTTGGGTGGAATACTTAAGCAGAATGTGTACGTTCGAACTTGGTAGGCTTTGGAGTAAGACACATTCACAAAACTTGTGTACCTGTTGAAAGTAAATCTGGTTAGATATGAAACATGTGAAAAAAAAAAACATCCTATAAGAAGTGAAAATAAAACCATCCCATAAGAAATATAAATATAATATACAAGTGTATCACCATTATCAAGCTACACTCCAATATTTACTTATAGGAGAGATGATAGCTGATAAACTGGCAATGTGAAAGTTGAGTTGGAATATTATTGATTAATTAATAGTGTGTATGTACTTGGGTGGAATGCAACTGATGATAAATGAAGGCACAAGCCAAAAGGTGATATTACTGTGAGCCTTTCTGGAGAGCCGAGAGGGATGCAGACACCTACAATTACATCGAAGTGCAGCCACTTGGCAGTGATACCAATCTCCAGGAAGTACTGGGGGCCTCAGACCTCTCGACAGTGGCAAGGTGGTTGAGGTCTCTTGGATTGCCTCACACTGCCTTCCCCAAGTATGCTGCTGGCAAGTGGCTCTGCTTTAAGGTAAGGGTTTCCATACCTATCAAGGTGGCCAGCCTCCAGCTGGTGTATTGGGACAAGCAGTACCTCCTGCCATAATTCTGCTGTCCCAGGTGCCAGAAGATCAGCCACTCCATCAATACCTGCAGGTTGGCTGCACCTTGCTCCCATTATAGGGGTCCCTATCCCTACCATCATTGGGACATTACCTGGCTGTACCACTGCTTCCAGGGCGGTGGGTCCAACAGTCCATGCTTAGATCACGGCCCCTTCAATCCACAGCCTCAATAGCTGTACACCGCCCTTACACAGGAGAGCAAGTCCCTCCAAACCAATGACAAAAAGCCGAGGAAGCTGCAGTAGATTAAGCCAAAGAAGCCCTGCAGAACATCACCACCACCAGTCCTGCACACAAGGCCCCTCCTACCACTACCACACAGGTCTGTCCTAACATCTACTCTGCTGTCACCAGGGGAACAGATTCTCACCGCTGATGGACCTCCAGATGGAATAATAAGAGATAACTCCTCTGTCCAAGGAACTTCCCACCACCCAAGCAGTTAGGAAGACCGGGCGCAGATGCCCCTGGCAATGTCAATTGTGGCCCAGCTTGCAGCCTGGACATCACCTTCATCCAAGAACCCCAGGAAGGATTTCCTCTACCTATGCTAAATACAGTAAGTCCTCGTTATGCAGTTCTTCTTTATCCGGTAAATTCACAGTTACAGCATTTGGAAATTACTACCCTCGATTCTATATACGGTAGGAAAAATTCACAGATACGGTATCCACTCATGTCATGTCTAAACCTGCTGTCTTTCTTTTCGTGTTATTGCATCCAAACACAGTAATTAATCGGTATGTTTAGTTGTTTACAGCACTGGAGAGTTTGATGAACACTCCAGCTAGCCCAGTGTCCACAAGCGATATGTAAACCACAGGAAGCCTCAGGCGTCAGGCCAAAGTGCCCGAACGTCCCGCCAAAAGTCAGCTGTCAGTGAGCACTGAACTGGGATGGTGCGGGAAGTGTGAAGTGAATGACTTCACAACAACTCCATCTCTTTCCGCGTTTCCCATTGAACACAAGTGAAATCCTTACGTGTGTTTTTTGTGGATATTAACACGACGCACAGTGACGCACCCATAATGGTCCCAAAACGTTCTGCAGACACTGCTGGAGTTGACAAAGCAATGCGAAAGAGAAGTTGTCTGCCCACTCAGTGGAAGATGAGTAAGGGGTGAAATCCCTACTATAGCCTCGGGAGGGACATCTGATAGAATACACGGCGAGTGAAAGGTAAATGAAAAAATTTTGTTTATTTCTTTTGCGCAGTACTTTACATTTTTTTTTCATGTGACTATTTGCATGTATTTTCATCTGTAGGGGTGACTTTTGATGTGCTGGAACCCATTCCCTATTATTACAATGTTATAATGGGTTCCGTAAACGGTAAGGTTTTCAGGAACGCATATGTACCGTATAACGAGGACTTACTGAACTTTGCATTGAAGTCTAAGACTTACGGTATGTCAAGTCTTACACAGGCTGCAAATAATCATCTCAGATTTATTTACACACATACACACAAACACTTACGTTTCTTGTTTGTTGCAAACATTAGGTCCTCTGAGCGCCGTCGCCCCAACCGTCGGCACCCAAGTCACCGCAACCACCGCCGTAGCCCATACCGCCCACACCATCCACATTCTTGCTGCCATTACTGCAGTGGCGGTGGTGGTGGTGGTATTATGGCCTACTCTCACGTCATTACCATATACGCCTGCAATATACGTAAATAAATAAATTATATTTGATTTTAAAACAGTAAACTACTTAAATTCAAAACAAAGTGTCAAATACACGAGATAGCATGGTTCAAACCTTTCCAAGACCCGAGAATGAATAAATACAGTCTTTGTATAAGTAAACAACAATGAAAATCCACTTGCTTGCATAATCAGCAGCATCATACGAGAGAGAGAGAGAGAGAGAGAGAGAGAGAGAGAGAGAGAGAGAGAGAGAGAGAGAGAGATATGCAGTTGTTACTGTAGTCTGGAGGAAAATTCAACTTCAGTGGCCGTGGGACGAGATCATGCTTGATGGATTATCAGTGGTGGTAGTTCAACGGAATGGAGGAGCTGGTAACCAACCATGTGAGGTGCATTGGATTAGGTGAGATCGATGAGTCTGTACGTCAGGTAATCTATGGTAGGCGGGTGAAATCATGAACAGCTGAGCAAACTCAAGACTTATGTAATGGGTTGTGACAATAAATGAATGAATAAAAAAATAAAGTATGTAAATAAGTAAGTAAACGAATAAACAAAAATGAGATAGAAGGTACAATATTATTGAGTTATACTTGGCTAGGTAAGGTACACAGTGAATGCAATGAAATCACATGCTGAACTGGAAACTGGATGTCGTGATAAGATCAGAAAAAAAAAAAAAAATGGCGTACGAGAAGGAAAGCATAATATTGTTTGTGTTGGAAGAGGGAACACAAAGAGCCGATTGTGACATATAAGCAACATAACTATTATATAATTCTATACTACTTATAGCTTTCACACCCGAGGAAAATTCCACAATAATGCCTTCACTCCAGGTATGTGGGGAAAAATGTCGGTGGCGAAAAGATAAATCAGGTATATTTTTAGGATCCCTCCTTCCCACCTTACACACGAAGGGAGTTCGATTTGGTTAACCAATTAATTAGATAACTAATTAACATAAAAAATACTGTAAAGAACTTCCATAATTTATGTAAACTACAACGCGGTTCGTGAATCTGTCACGGAAGCACAAGATGAGAAGTGCATGAAGAGATGACCGTTGAATACCGCAATGATCTAATACACAAGCGTCAACTGAGCAGTGAGCGACCTCGATTTGACCCGAATTCAGAAACACTCTGCTCTCTTACTAGCTATAGCTATCTATTTTTGAAGGCTACAGAGGTCATCAGCCGGGTTCTCAAGAATGTTTCTCGTGATAATAATGTATAAATCTTATCTGTCACCAGAACCGTAAAAAACACAATCATAAATTCGTGTCATTTCAACTTTTGAAAGTAGTCGGGGTACATAGCCATTCAACCAGCAAGCCTTATCCACATGGTCGTACTCTGCCACCCACGACGACTGCATTCCAATTATTCGCGCCGATTAAACCAGAAGATCACGATCCAGATATATCTGGACCGTGCAGAAAATCTTCAACACGCACACCACAAGCACCGCCCACACTATACCATGCGAAGTCAGAATGCACGAGGCAACTCGCTGATGCGTAGCTCTTTCAGGAACTCATTTTCAATCGCTTCGGCGCCCCGCTTCCATTGCAATGAAGTCTGGTCAAAGTTGTCAAGATTCTTCAAGGACGTTTTCCAAATAAGGGCGGTAAGCTGTCCAGTGTCCAGTCCAGCAGGTGAGTTAATGGTGAGTGCTGCAGCAGCAGCAGTCACCCATGTCGTAACAACAGGTCATCGCCACGCAGGATGTGTTGGAATATTTAATTATATGTTTACTACATCACGTCCCTACAGCTGGTCATTGTCAGGAAGAGACGCTGACGTAGGAACACACACATATAGTCACACACACACACACACACACACACACACACACACACACACACACACACACACACACACACACACACACCGGGTAGTGAAGTGGTTAGCACGCTCGACTCACAATCGAGAGGGTCCCGGTTCGAGTCCCGGAAAGCGGCGAGGCAAATGGGCAAGCCTCTTAATGTGTAGCCCCTTTTCACCTAGCAGTAAATAGGTACGGGATGTAACTCGGGGGGTTGTGGCCTCGCTTTCCCTTCCACACACACACACACACACAGCAAGGGAACGAAAATATCATAAACCTTAAGTACAAATTTCGTGAGGCAATTTAAGTACCTAACCTTTTCAATTAAAACACCAACTGATCCTGATATTTCGTAACCCTAAAACTATCATTCACATTTCATTCCTTCGATCACACAACCCTTCCTTTGGGTTACAGCATTGCCGGAGACACACCAAGATGGCAACACTATTATAGCCACTTAAGGGACAGACAAAAGTTCAGTGTTGCCTTAAGCAAATCGCCCCTTTGCTGGTGTCGGATTTCGAACCATCATAACCCACTCCAGTTCAACATAAGGGCGGAGAGAGACAGTTTTAGAGAGGCTACCTAGTTGATGGCCCACGCTGTGCATAAAGACCACGTACTTTCGGCTCAAAGGTAATGTTATAATGTCACACAATTGGTCGAGTTGCCAGTGTGATTATTTAGTTAGTTCAAGGGCGATGCGATGTGTGTGTGTGTGTGTGTGTGTGTGTGTGTGTGTGTGTGTGTGTGTGTGTGTGTGTGTGAGAGATAGAATGGGGTATTATGTACTACATTTATTTTGTTTCGTATGTGACAATGGTACCTACAAAACACCACCACCAACCACCACCACCACTACCACCACCACCACTACTACTACTACTACTGCTACTACTACTACTACTACGTACTACTACTACTACTGCCTTTACCTCTCTACCTTACCAATGAAGACATAATAACAATTTCTGCTGCCGCTAATGAGTAATCCCTGGTTTCTTGGCTGTCACGGCTTCGGCAAAGGTCTTAACTTGTGGGGAATGGCACAAGAAAACGGGACACTCCTTTTTGTATAAGTGTGGAAGTAATGGACGCAGAATGTCATTGCCACAAGGAAACACACACTCTCTCTCTCTCTCTCTCTCTCTCATGGTTGGTTTAATTAAGTGTGGCGCATGAGCAGCAGCAGACGTACTAAAGGAGGTCACCTAGCGCCAAACGAGCCATTGCACAGTAAACCACTACAAGTTGGTTTCCGAAGTGTGATACTGAGGGTAACAAGTCACCATGTCTGTTGTACCAAGTCTTATCTTATCACTGGAGCCTGTTTGGACCTTTTTATTGCATGTTCACCATGTAGTTTTCGTGTCAACATCGTGTGGTATTTGTAAGATTTCAACTCGTAATCAAGGAGAATGTGGTTAGATACAAGACTTCATATTCCGACCACACACACGCACACGCACACGCACACGCACACACACACACACACACACACACACACACTGCTAACTCAGCACCTCGCTCTAAAAAAAAAAGTCAATTTCTTAATCTTCAATGTAAAAAGCTAAAATTGAGGCAAAGTTTCGTCCTCTCGCACCCTGGACGTGACAAAGACAACCACGTCAACAGGTGCGCCACGTGACAAAAAGGTTTAATTACGCAACAACTCCAGGAATGAGAGAAAAATGATTGTGCAGATTGTTTAGCAGGATGACGGTACGTACAAAGCCAGTGTTGTGAGGTAAGGGGCAGGTAGGGGAAGAACAGGTGGCGAGGAAAGGGAGACTGAGATGAGATGGTGGTGGTTATGGTAGTGGTAGTGAGGAAGTCTATTAGTATTCAAGGCAGAAGGAAAAGTTTGATATGATTTTATCCAATTATCCTTGATGTACAGAACGCTTTTTAAGATTCAGGACAGATGGCAAAGTTTGATGTAATTTTTATCTAATTATCCTTAATATACAGAAGGACCATCTGATACGTCCTTAGTGTGATTCAAGCAGCTCGTATCACAACAATAACAACAACAGCAACAACAACAAAGACGACGCCACGACGACAACAACAACTACCACCAACACAATAACGAACAACGAAAACAAACTGCACAAAAATGTGTGTGTGTGTGTGTGTGTGTGTGTGTGTGTGTGTGTGTGTGTGTGTGTGTGTGTGTGTGTTTGTTTCTTTACTATCTATTACGTTACTAAACTACTTCAATTCAACAACTAGTACTAATGCTTCTGCTGTTACTGCTACTACTACTACTACTACTACTACTACTACTACTATTACTACTACTACTACTCTTAATATTGCTACTACTACTACTACATACAAGCTCTCATTCCTCATCCCCTCATATAAACACGCAACTACATTATCACCTTCACCCACCTTCACCGTAAGAACATTGCTATCACGACTTTGATATGGCGGGAGGACAGGAAAGATTTGTGGTGGTGGTGGTGGTGGTGGTGTAGTGGCGGGACAAGGATGTGACTCAGCTTTTAGTTATCACAGCTCGTGGTCTCCCTCTAGGCCACATTTGTTTATTCATTTTCATCCACAACAAATTTCCATGAAACGCCGAGGAATGGTTGAAGAGGGTAAGAATTATATGCAGGTAGTTAGTTTTAGCAATGACTACTAATAACCTAGCCACGAGATCAAAGGGAGGGTAACTTCATTCTTAACACTCTTTCTCTCTCTCTGTACGCATACGTTTCGAATAATGGGCGTTGTGCTGCGGCTGGCAAAGGTCGAAGGGCAAAGGGGAGAGGGGTCAAACACACACACACACACACACACACACACACACACACACACACACACACACACACACACACACACACACACACACACGGGGCAAAGGGTACGAATTACATACATTAGGTTATACACATCGCCACACACATGGGTGGTGTGGGGAACAAAAACTACAAATTAAAAGCAGACCACACACACACACACACACACACACACACACACACACACACACACACACACACACACACACACACACACACACACCATAAGATACTCTATTACTGAGGCTTCTATCTATCTTCAACTTCTGAGGAACCAAAATCTCTTACAAGCCTTCCTACAACTCAGCTGAGAATCGTCCACACTTCTTATGTCCCATGTCGTCCATGTACGTAAGTTAATTCCCCTTAACTTAACCTCTTCAGTACCGTGACGCACTTTCTTATTCATTCAGCTTACTATTTGGTGATTTCATGCAGCTTCAGAAACTGACGTGGGGATTAAAATAGTGAAGACTCAGGCCATTAATCTCCTGACCTCCATAGACCTTTTCTAATCTATTTAAGTAAAATTTCCTAGTCACACCCAAATTCAAGGTAAAAATGCGTCCCAGTACTGAAGAGGTTAATGAAGTATAGGCACTTTTATCCTTACTTTGTTAATAAACCACCAATGATCACTACTTCTGTTCTTCATATTCTTGTCACTATTATTACCATTACTTTTTTTCTTTTCCCAGCTACCTCCACTTTACTCATCCTTATTTCAAAGTCAACTCTTGTCTTCTTACGCTGTTAAAAGCTTCCAGTACGCGGTGTCTTTTTAGAGTAAAAGTAAAACGCTACAGTGAGTACTTTCTTATCCCTCAGCCACACACACCTTCCCTGCGGCGACACTCATAAACACTGACAGTCTAAGATTTGCTGGCACCGTAAAGGGAGATCCAGCGTCACCTTGCAATGATTATGTAGAATGAAAGGTTGCCTGGGGCATCCTTTGCTTCTACCTGACTTATCTCTTCAAGGAAACACGGAAGAGGTCCCACAACCTTCCCCCCCTCTCTCTCTCTCTCTCTCTAGTCTACTAAGAATGTGCTGGCCGAACACTGTCTTCTGCCCTTTGTCTCGTTATGGTGAAGGATGAAAATGGTGCGACTTGAATTTCGACACACACACACACACACACACACACACACACACACACACACACACACACACAGCCTGAGCAGAGCGTGTATATACAGAGTGAGAGGCAAGAAAGGCTGGAGATGGCGGCGGGTGACTCCTTGGGTACCTGTGTAGGATACTTCTACCGTGCCGAGATAGAAGCAGTGGAGCGGAGGCATTGTTGTGACGCTCAGGAATGGGTTGTGTATGTCTTGCTGATGTGGAATAGTACGCCCATTATTTTGTCAGGGTGGAATTGGGGTCTTTCTCAGACAACTGGAAGGAGAGGCGGAAGCTTTGCAGTCTGTTAGGGAGCAACTCACGCCCACCACCCAAACACAAAGCTCGTGTCAAGAGGAGTGACAGCTCGGCACCGCTTGCTTGTTGCCCGATACTCCACGACACTGCGCTGGCCGAATATGGGATGGCATTCTCAGACATGTCCGTGCCTTATCTCGACTATATTAAACAGCTTCTAGTGGCAGTTATTCAGGTTTTAGATGGCACTTTCCTATTTAGTTTAAGAAGGATTGCGCACCATTACTCAAAACTAAACTCCGCGGTTCTTATAGGAGCTCACAGTGCTTCAGTATAAGGGCATTGGCGTCCTTCCTTGCTAGCGTGCTCTATTTGACGAGAGGAACACGTAAAATCCATCAAAGAGACTATGAATAATGGAACCTCGATATCTGCATGACCAGTTCAACCTAAAATGGGCGTGCTGCAGGGGAGAGAAGCAAGGCAAGGGCAAGCAGACGCAACCTTCCCTTTCCGATTTTTCTAGGGGCGTGGTGCTTATTTTCCTCTGCAGTGCATGTCATTGTGAGGAGAGCGGAGCCATAACATCCGAGGAGTCACTCTGCTGCAATGTAATTCGGGGAGGGAAGGAGGGAGGGAAGGAGAAGCATTGCAACACTAACTCTTCCGCCACACCCACGCACCCGCCCACACACACACACACACACACACACACACACACACACACACACACACGTCCTTCTCTCACCTCTGCCACCCTCACAGGATGATCAACGGAAAGTTTCCCTTCGAAGCGGTATTCAAGGCCTTAGATTAAAGTCAACAGCATCAGAGAGAGAGAGAGAGAGAGAGAGAGAGAGAGAGAGAGAGAGAGAGAGAGAGAGAGAGTTTCTATCAAAACCGTTTATCCGTTGTAAAGGAGTGCGCTACAGCGAGTCAGTAGCCGTGCAGTGACGCGTGGGCGGCGAGCAGAGGTGGAGGGAAGCAAGGCGAGGGAGCGGCCAGGCCAGGGCGGTGCTTCTACAAACACTTGGACAGGTCCGCCCCCGCGAGCCTCGGGGTGCAGTGCGCGCCACTCCCCTGCGGTGCTCCGGCCAATTTCTGCAACAGGTGTTATTCTCGACCTGAGCCAGTGGGCGGGTCGGGCAGCACAGCCTGGCAACCTACCTACACACACACACACACACACACACACACACACACAAAGAGGCAGCCAGTGTGCCGTGGAGTTGTTAACAGCGACACCGCTTTCTCCTCGCTACAATAATTATGCTTTATAAATGTGACTGTTTTAGTTGCGTCAGAGCCTTGGTGCCACTCTCATGCCGCCTTCTTGCTTGCCAGCGTTATAAAAGGCTATGGCAGGCTACAAGACTTTTCTTCATAATTTTTTTTTTCTCAACAACGTGTGTTACTATCATTATAAAAAGTTCCTCAACACGGTGCATTTGAAAAAAAAGTTTTTGCTAACGATGCAACCAACATGTGGCTTCAGATGAAATGCAGAAATGCATAATGCATAACACACACACACACACACACACACACAGGAGGATGTTTCTTTTTTCTTTCGAGACTCCACCCACTATCACGGACAAAACAACACTTTCACAGATGGCAGGAAACAAGACCAAGGTGTGCGTGTCTCTATTCTTCTCTCTGAGGGAACGAAATGTATTCTTCTCTCTGAGGGAACGAAATGAATAATTATGAGAGTACTCCCACAAATAGTAACAGTTCTGCAGCAGTAGTAGGCGGAGCAGGAAAAAGATGTGCATGTTCGGGAATGTTTGAGCTGCAGATCCAATCCCAAGAGCAAACTCCACCAACCCACACCACTGTTCGCACTGCAAGCTGCTCCGATCATTGCCGACCCACCTGAATCCCCAACCCGGCACTGCCTCGCCTCGCCCCACATTCCCTGCGGGGGTTACAGAAGGGGAGGTTGGGGAGGCGGCTTGTACGGCTTCCTCACGTGCACTAATATCACCTGCCGTCACCGTCACCTTCCTTCATGGCAGTTTCATCGTCACCGTTATCATCGCCGCCATCTCTCTCCCGCCCAGCCGCGCCGCCACGCCCTGATTACTGCGACGTCTTACTAAACATACGTGATCCGCGCCTCAAGGTGTAGCTGTCTTGATCTTGATCCTGATAACGTTAAATCGATCCCCGTTATTAATATATATATATATATATATATATATATATATATATATATATATATATATATATATATATATATATATATGTTTCGTTTTAAAGCTTTCATTGCGCGTCTCATTTCACAACAGAAGCGTTTGGGATGTGTGTTTTGGAATGTAAACGGTGGCATAATGTTACTACTCGCACAGAGACACACACACACACACACACACACACACACACACACACACACACATTTTCCTTGCTAACGATTAATTTATGTCACTCACTGAAGCTGGTTGTGTGTGTGTGTGTGTGTGTGTGTGTGTGTGTGTGTGTGTACTCGTCACCCTGCTTTTCCCATCAGCGGTGACCCGTGATGGCCCCGTTCGTTGGTTCTGCCAACGCCATCTCCGCCGTTGTAGTTGTACTGTGTGTGTGTGTGTGTGTGTGTGTGTGTGTGTGTGTGTGTGTGTGTGTGTGTGTGTTAGTGAATGATATCGTAGCCTCTTGAAAATCACGTGTAATACAAACGTGTGTGTGAAAATCATTCTGTCGCTCTTCCCGACTCGTTAGCTCAAGTGACCCGCCAGAAGCCTTGAAAGGTGGACAGTTCCCTCCCTTAAATACTTGATTTCAAATAACCTTGCTGTTGCTGATCAATCTTATACACTTTTTTTTTCTTCATTAGTAGTGCAGGAGCTATGATGATGAGGTGATTGTGATGTTACTCGTAAATGAGTGTTGTGTGTGTATGCCAGGCAGTCATGATGTGATGTTTCTAAGTAGCAGCTCTGCCTCAAGATTTCTGTTCCCGAGCACTGTCCCTCTCACAATCTGAGGTATTCTATGGAACGAACCTCAGCAGCATTAACCTCTGAATAAATTTTAGTGGTTGGGTACACCAATGCAACAAACCAACATCCAGGGAAGGCGAGCAGCCACGGTGTGCACTCATACACCAGAAATGACACCACCTGCGGTTGCTTCATGAAAGTTTCAGTGTTACATGACAAACTGCCCACATATTTCATAATTAACATATAAAACCAAAATTTATCACTGACTCAACAAACGCCTGAGTATACGATAACTTTGTGTACCTTGTGTGGCCTGGGAAACCTGACACATCTAGCGCACTTCCGCTATCAACCCCGGAAGGGATCAATGCATGGCACTTCAGTACACACCTGCCTCCCTCGCCCTCGCCGCCCGATTCATTGTGCCAGGGGGACGCCCAACTAAGAAATTCGCCTTGTAAATCTGACTGGGACCAAGAAAACAGCAATGGTCAGCGATAACGCAGCGTTACACTACACTACGCCTGGCACCAGGTGTGATTACATATCATTAATATCACCATGAAGGCGATCAATGCTCCCATAACTCTGGCTGACGTTTATTAGTAATTAATGTCCATTGGTCGTTTAATTTATGATGCGCCTGAATCCCTCCAGCAGGCACACAATGCCAGTACGTGACGAGACCCAGGGACCCAAACACGCCAGCTGATGTGTCTCGCCAGGACCTAACCTGGTGATATCACACACACACACACACACACACACACACACACACACACACACACACACACACACACACACACACAGTAGGAACAACAGCATTACGAATTAAACGATACGGAAAAAAAGGATAATCTCAGCAAGGCAGGGAGTGAGCGTGGGGCAGCGCGAGGGAAGGGACGGCAAGTAGCAGGCGGAGTGGTGAGGTGCGCGCAGGCTGACCGGAAGGTGATTACAGGAGGAAGTAAGAGGCGCCGCCCACCGGAAAGACGCCCTGCTGACAACAGTTGAAGCTCCACAGTAGGGGAGGCCTTGTTGTGTCCTTTGAGTATTCAGGCAGCAAACTGTATTCCAGAACATCCCTTTGCTGCTTGTTAGGACCACACTACCCCACTCTGTAAATCCGCACGGCACCTGCCCTATATTCAAGTCTTAAGCCGAATTTACATGACTTTTTTATGGTTACACTGATAGAAGATTTGTATTAGTGACAGTGATAAAATAACAAAATTTTGGAAGCCTCTAGTTAAATTTACCTGGCTTTTTATAGTTCTAGTAAAACAATAGCAAAATTTCAAGTCTCTAATTAAATCTACATGGCTTTTTTTATGGTAATATTGATAGAATAACAAAATTTCTACCTTAATAAAAGAGAAGCAGTAATAAGAACACAGGTAGTCATCTCTTGTAGCCCTTGAAAATAGTCGTTGTGAAAGAATAAAGCGTTTCTGCTCAGAGGGAGGCAACATGGCGGGTGTTCCTCTGTGCTAGTTTACATAGAGGAATGGGAAATAAATAATAAAGGCTGTGTATGCTGGCGAGTTGCTAGGTGGTGGTGGTGGTGGCGGCGACGGCTGTGTGGATGGGCGTGTGGTCGTGGGCGTGGAGCCTCAGGAACGCGCGGCCATTCACGGCTGATTGGCGCCATTACTGCCTGAACTGTTTTAACTGTTTTCGCTAAATTACTGATGAGATTTCCCTTTACTGGACACGACTCACGCAAATGCAGGTCCTTTTTTTCCATGAATTGTTGCCGCGTTTGCAATGGGTACAGTTCAGCTGGATATTTGAGCTTTATTAACAAACAATCGACTCTCTCTCTCTCTCTCTCTCTCTCTCTCTCTCTCTCTCTCTCTCTCTCACTTACCGATGGCGGGGAGTCGCTTGCAAGATTGAAAGTCCCTCACTCGAGTCTGTGGGAGGAGAAAGAGAACCATTAAGACAAACAACACACACACACACACACACACACACACACACACACACACACACACACACACACACACACACACACACACACACACACACACACACACACACACACACACACACACACACACGAGTGAGATGGAACAAAGCAGAACGATCGATATTAGCGCTCAGTAAATAATAATGAAGAGTACTGAATGCAACAAAGAGAAAGAGAGCCGCTACTACTACTACTACTACTACTACTACTACTACTACTACTATTACAATAATACGCGCACTTAAAATGAAAGACTAATTAATCTCTCCACTCAATAATTTCTCTTGTTTTCCCCTCAAACTGCACGTCCTGACTTAAGTTATAGGAAAAAAAAAGCTCAGTTGTTTGTGAAGGAAATCGTAAAACAGAGAGAGAGAGAGAGAGAGAGAGAGAGAGAGAGAGAGAGAGAGAGAGAGAGAGAGAGAGAGAGAGAGAGAGAGAGAGACTGTGTGAGAGGTTGGCGGCCTTATCGGCAGGGGAGCCACCAAAGGGACGGATGCTTTGCTCCATGGAAGACTCATCACACAAGACTACCACGAGACTTGCTTCCCGGCCTTCCTTCAGTCCCATCCTCTGCCGCCCTTTGGCCCAACACTGCCCTCCTAATAAGGACATAAACTAGTCTTTCCGTCACCATACCACAGGGTGCGTGACCTTTGGAACAGGATTTAAAAGGACAAACAACAATGCTTTGGCTATTTTGATGAACTATTTCTTTACTTGATTGCGACACTTGAGAAAAACAATGAAAAATACACTCTGAGGTTATTAATTATGGTGAGGGAGGGTATGAATGCATACTAGTGTGTGGTGTAGCTATAGTGATGTTAAGGACAGTGATGATGGTGTTGGTGATGATAGCCTCAATTTCTGACACCACAGGGTACAATTTCAGGGCGGCACATGGAGGCACCAGAAGGAGGGAGGGAGTGAAGGACAGGAGGGGAGGGGAGCATCGGCGCCTTAAGGGAGAATCACTAACAAGGTCAATAGCTGGTGGTAACTTTCAGCAATGTTCTCAACTCGCTTCAAATCCATTTAATATTGTGGAGTTGGTTTGACGTTTTCCTTCATCCCCCAGCAACATGACGCCAGGATGGGATCAGAACCCAAAGACTGACTGACTGACTGACTGACTGCCTGCCTCAACTCTCCCACTCCCTCCTCATGAACTCTGACGGACACATAGAATCGAGCACCATCACACGCCTTCGTCCGTGATATCTAGGCCGTCCGTGAATGTCAGCGGCGTCTGTCACTCCTAAGTCACGATAGACGCAGCTCGAGGATAGCCGCCCGTGTGATACTGACAGGAGAAAGACAGAAGGAGAGGGAAAAACGTATCTGACAGGCCCAGAAAGGTATACGAGTAGGCCTAACAGGGGTGCTGGTGCCCGTGTGGGAGAGACAGAATGATGGAAGGAGAGGAGGTTCGGGATAAGGCAGGAAAGAAAAAAAAGATGAGGATTGATGAGAATAAAGGTGGATGACGTGAAGGGAGTGAGAAGTGAGGCCGCTAGGGAGAGTGATATGAGGGGTTGGGAGAGGCGAGGAGGAGGAGAGAAGACAGCAAGATCTTAGTGAGATGGAGAATATCACAAGAGGATGACAAGAGAATGAAATATAGATGTCATCAAGCTGGTTCTCCTCACCCCTCTTCCTTTACTGTTGTTGTTGTTGTTGTTGCTGCTGCTGCTGCTACTACTACTACTACTACTACTACTACTACTACTACTACTACTACTACTACTACTATAACTACTACAACTACGTCTCTTTCTCTTGCTCCTCCAGAAGAGATCACTGCTATCGCATCACCGCATCACAATGACTGTCCCTAACGTCTTCATTTCGCTACGTACTCGCTTACCCTTTCAGCACGTCACATCAATAAGCTTTTACGGCGATAGCTTAGCCTTAATGACATAATGGGAGCGGCATCAGTACATGTGTTTATTTGTGTGTTCTTGGGCCACTGTTACAGAGCGCGCCATCCCCTCAAGTGTCTCGTGTTGTGCAGAAAATGGAAGCGCTTCTATTCAGGCACAAAAGTTGGTGCTCGGTCCTTGAAAACTGTTGCCGGATAATAAGTCGCCATAAGGTTAATTAAGAGAGAAGTGGCATTAAGGGAGCCGTATCACGAGGCAGTCAGGGCAGCGCAGGGCAGAGCAGGGCAGGGCAGCGCAGCACTGGCGCGCTGGCTATTCCTGGCGCGACTTGATTGTCCACACCGATTGGATACCTCGCAGTGACAGGGAACACAAAGGAGACACAAGCAGCACCAGACCTCTTGGCCCTTAGGAGGGTATTGGTGATAGGTTTCGATGTGTAAATTAAGAGATGGAGGATAGTTAAAGTGAAGACTTCGTGTTAAAAACTTTGAAAAAGTTATAAACACATAAATAACGTTATTAAGTGAATGAAAAAAAAAAAATGTATAAAAGGAAAGGATAACATAAGGTGAAAGGAATTGAAGTGAAGTTACACTAGATTAAATTAAAGGCTAAAAACATAAGGAAAAAGCAATGTATAGGAAGTGAGAATGGCCAGATATAAAACAAGTCAAAGGGAGAGATATCTACGAGGGAAGAGAATATCCCACACTCAGTACTGTTTCCTGCATCACGTTCCGGGCATGCAAAGGTGAAGGCACGTGCAGTACACACACACACACATACACGAAAACTCCTCGCAGGCATTTTTCACACTTAATGATGAACAAAAAGGCAGAGAATAGAGAATCGAACACAATGGAACATGAGCGCACGCAGAACCGTAATGTGGCCGCCTATTGTTGGTGTGATTAAAGTGATTCAGGCGAGACGGGGACCAAGGACGCGCTCATCAACATGCATGGAAACGAATAACCCAATGGTTGTCTGAAGCCACCACGCTGCCACACCATCACGCCACCACGCCGCCCAGGGAAATCATAGTACCGCAGGGCAGGACGCAGCCAACGACTCCTGCTGCTGCGACGCACATCATGCCACGGTGGTGCACTGCTGCCCATCATTAGGCAATCAGGCGCACCGGCCGTCTCTCTCTCTCTCTCTCTCTCTCTCTCTCTCTCTCTCTCTCAATGTGTGTCTGTCTGTCTGTCTGTCTGTCTGTCTCTCTCTCTCTGACACACACAGGAAAGGCATGGTCAGGAACATTGGTACACCGAATTTGACGGAAAGTCCCATTTCATTAATATTACACGCAGTCACTACTTCTTCTTCTACTACTACTACTACTACTACTACTACTATTCTACAACTACCGGTCTAACGTCAGCTTCGTGACTGGCATTAGAGAGAACACGTGTTTGTTCTAAGAACATTACAACAAACCACGAAATCTGGAGTGTTGAGTTCTTTTTACAGGAAAACGGTGTGTGTGTGTGTGTGTGTGTGTGTGTGTGTGTGTGTGTGTGTGTGTGTGTGTGTTACGAGTAGGAGGGTCATTGCCGTAGGGAGTTAAGCCTAAAACACAACAACAGAGAGGGATTTCGAAACATTCGCATCCTTCCTAGGCTAAGTGGCAGTACCGTGGTCCCAGGCTTTCCTTCCTTGCCTCCCTCGCTTCACCCCTCCCCGCGCAATCCCGCCCAGGGAGACAAGGCATGCACGCCAATTGCAGCACAGCACAAAAACTTCAGTCGCTATACCTAACCACGAGTCCTCGCCAGCAACATATAAAAGTCAGTCATCACTCCTTCGCATTCCTTTTGGGCTCACTTTATGCACCACTTTTACTTTCATAATGGTAACGATATGAACGATGAAGAGGCACAGTCTATATATTGAGAAAGGACGTCTTATATGTAATCAGAATGCAGCTGCTGGCGAATGGGAAGTGAAGAAAGAATTGAGGAGTCCCTGGGAAGCTAAACTGGGAAAGAGACTAAAGGAAGAAGGTTTTAGTTGAGTTTATCGATCGTAGTACACAAAGGTTTTGGAAAACCCGAACACAAAGAAAACTGCAGGGAATTAGATTGTCACGAAGCTGTAGCCAGACACCACTATGCATTTCCCGAGACGAAGACTGCATGTCCCCAAGACTTCACACGTATAGATACAACACTGAATGTGAATGAAACACTAAGAATAAATTTATCTGAGTAAACCCAGATAATCTTACCAAGTGTCTCCTTGTAACATTAAAATTTTTAATATTCTTTTTGACATTTTTAACGTGAACCTTTATTTTTATTTGCTGTATTGCTGCCTTTGGTCAGATATCATCTTGAAAAAAAAGGGCTATATTTGAAGATTTGCACGAGTGGTACCTTGTGGCGCCTCTCGTGATCACTCTCCACCAGTCACGAGGTTACTATCCACTACAGCTGATCAGGTACAGTGCCAGCTTTCGCCGCACCGCTCCGTAAGGTCCTTGAGCTTATATTAAGACAGTGAGATGAAAACTCTATAATTAAATGGGCCCCTCACGCAACCTGCATCACAATAGAGCATCAAGGAAAACAAAGAAGGGATATACAGCTCTAGTCATGTCTGCCCTTACGAAACTTGTTTGTGATAAGTTGCAGTGTCTGGTGTAAAAAATCGCCCACAGGGAGGCAACACGTCCAAACACTGCTTAGAGGGTCAGGCAGGTGCAAAACACACGCAAAGCTTCGCACTGTCTCCTCCAGCACATGTCCATTATAATAAACAATGAATATACAGAAAAATATTCATAATCATGCTAACAAAACACCACGTGTATACAAGAGCATTCTAAATGTTTTAATTTGTACATCTTTGAGGAAAATAAACGATTACAAGTTATATTTAGAAAAAAAAATTATCTATGAAAGTTTTGAATCTTTCCTTATACCAGAAACAATGCATATAGTGATGTTATATTATATCAAGTTAGAAGAGCTTCGTTTACGCTGTCAGGTTAAATTAGAATACGTCAATCCCTTTATCGCTCCAACTTGATCTCGCCTATCTCTAAAGGCGGCGTCACACTAGCACTTTTTCCGTCGTCTCAGGCGATTTCCGTCGTTTTTTTACTCTTTTGTCAACTCTTTCTGTCGTCTTGAGTCAGACGGAACGCATCGTTTTCGTCTAGCGCCAATTTTTGTCAAAATAACTATGGTTTCTAATCAACACTTTTATTAAAAAATATTTTTTTGTTAAACAGAAGAATGCTATTATCATGATAGAAGAAATTTAAATAAGTTGATGAATATATATTTGTATACATTTTTTTCTTCTAGCCTAGCAATGAAAAGTTCCTCAGTTGTTTGTGTATGTACATTTCCTGGGGAGTGCGAATAAGCGACGCTTTTGAATATTTCCAAGGCAACTTCCAAGTAGCTGGCCAAGATGAGCAATTATGTTATGTTATCTGTCAGTGGACAAAACACTCTGAAGAATTTCTCATAGAGAGCATTAGAGGTCACCGTTGCCTTTGGGATCACAGAACAGCTGATTACACTATAAGGTGCAAAAAAGCCGCGGCTTGCTGGGGTGAATGAGCCATGTTTGTTTACAATCGACAAGCTTGTGTGTGACGCCCACCGCCTGCAAAAGTTGACAGTCGTCAGAAAATTGACAGAAAAAGAAGACGGAAAAGTGGTAGTGTGACGCCGCCTTAATAAAAACTTACTGAGGGATATGTTGCATTAGTTAGATTGTCACCTCACTACATCTAACTCATCTATCCACACCTGACTCAAAAACTTCTTAGGTGTCCGATTCTTTGGGCAGTGATAAGATATATTTAACAGGTTATTATTTGATCACGAGTCTCAACCACCACCACCACCACAACCACCACCACGGAGGCAGTGAAGAGAGGCTGGCCACCGGACGGACGGCAATGAGACTAACCGGTATGATGCTCCATGTCTCCCTGCCTTCCCTGCCTATCATCTCCCTTACTCCACAGCCCCTACCAACGCTCTGTCAACACACCCCTCCCCTATTCGTCCCGCTCCCCTGCGTGTACTCCCTCACTCTACCTTTTTTTTTCCACCGTCACTGAGTCTTTATGAGGGAAGCGTAATCTGAGTGATCCCGCAGCACACCACACACTGCGATGTCTGCCTTGCGTCCCTCCTTCACCATTCACCACGCCACAATTCATCCCAGCACTGGTCCACCTACATACACTCTCTCTCTCTCTCTCTCTCTCTCTCTCTCTCTCTCTCTCTCGTATCCCTCTTGACTCCTACTGCGTCAGGCAACATGTGGATGCTCGTCGCCAGCCAAGTTTCCCTGGCAGGACAACATTTGGCGGGCTGGGTGGTGGTGGTGGTGGTATGGGGTAACGAGTGGCGTGCCAGTTCTGTTGTTGCTCCTCAGGTAGCATGTCTCTTCCTCCCCCACACGCTGTCTCTCTCTCTCTCTCTCTCTCTCTCTCTCTCTCTCTCTCTCTCTCTCGTGCAAGGCAATCATTATAAGCACAGTAGTTCTCGGTAGGATGGTTGACAATAACAGTTAACACCACCACGTCTCTTGTTACCTCATCTGAATAACCTTCGAGTTTTAAGGAGCAATAGCAATACCACAAACATCTGAACATTCCACGTTCATGGCTCTTGTTGTTAGTGGCGCATTTCAAAATTATACAGTGACTTGCACCAGACTGTTGTATTGAGGCTGAGGAGACGAACGAGGAGCTGTAAATAGATTAATTAAAGGGTCCAAGTTCCACCACCTTCCCAGGACTGAGTGCGCAGTGGTCTCTGTCACGTGTGCTGACGCCGACTGCAGCTCACCATCAGACTGCTGACGTTTAGAGGGGCTCGCAGACGAGTGCTTGGATGATGTTGAGAAGGCGCCACGTCTAGAACACCCTCAGCAGCGAGTCAGCAATTACACACACACACACACACACACACACACACACACACACACACACACACGGCCCGGTAGCTCAGTGGTTAGAGCGCTGGCTTCACAAACCAGAGGACTGGGATTCGATTCCCCGGCCGGGTGGAGAGATTTGGGTGTGTCTCCTTTCACGTGTAGCCCCTGTTCACCTAGCAATGAGTAGGTACGGTATGTAAATCGAGTTGTGACCTTGTTGTCCCGGTGTGTGGTGTGTGCCTGGTCTCAGGCCTATCCCAAGATCGGAAATAATGAGCTCTGAGCTCGTTCCGTAGGGTAACGTCTGGCTGTCTCGTCAGAGACTGCAGCAGATCAAACAGTGAATTACACACACACACACACTGATGGTTCATATTCATAAATGCTATATTCTCTTACCACGACTGTTTTCAGAGCGCGGAGATCATTAGCCGGGTTCTCATGACTAATTCTCCTCTTAAAAATGTAGAAATCTTGTTAATCCGTCACTAGAACTGTAAAAAATCATTAAAAACAACAACACTGTGTCACTTCAACTAGAGCCTTCTGAAAAAATGAAGGTACAGCACCGGAGCGTTTCGGAATATGGAGCTTACGACAGAACAGCGTGACGTCAGCAACAAGTGTCATCACCTCCACTCCGCTGCTCCGCCCCTCTGTGTCTATCCACAAGCGTCAGTCAGTACAGTCTGTGTCGCCAACTTTTCCACCCCTGAACTGATATGAAACACAGCCAGCTTACTCGCGATCCCTCAGCTGATCTATAATCTCTTGCAGCCCCGCCTCTGTGTGCTGTTTTGATGTGTGTTGGGGGAAAGGGGAGGTGGAGGAAGAGGGGGGGGAATAACGCTACAGGATGGATGGTTGGATAATAGAAGACAACAGTTCGTGTATAACAAAAATAATGATTAACACGAGCATATACTTTAATAGCTGCAATTATGTACAGTATATAAATGTTTTTATATACTGTACATAATCGTGTTTTCTATTACCATCATTATTATCAGACCAGTATCTTTCTAATGAGCGAAGGACTATTATCTCTCTCTCTCTCTCTCTCTCTCTCTCTCTCTCTCTCAAAACAAAGGGACAATCATCTCTCCTTTCCCACAAGTAGAATTCTTAACTCGCACCTCACCACCGCGCCTCACTAATTACAAGGCTACTGGTCTCCACTCACCACTGACACCACCAAAGGGTCCTCCTGCCGCGCACTCAATGCCTCACCTCAGGGCGCGAGTGGCCGAGGTGGACAGTGGACAGTAACCGGGCTGGACACACTGAGCAAAACAGAATCACCGTGATAAGACACCAAGGTAAAGGATGGCGATACAAGACCCCGTGATTACTGATAGACTTTGTAACTTCTCTCTCTGATCTCTTGTACTCTCAATTGCGTCATTGTACTGGTGACTTGGTGCGTAGTGGTGGTGTTGTTGCTGGTGGTGGTGATTGATTGGTTTTAGTGTTCTGTTCTTTTAATTGTAGTGTTTGTATTAATTAGTAGGTCGAAATGTTTTAAATATGAATTTTTTTTTCGTATTTCTGTGCTTTCGTAACTGTTCTACTACAGCATACTCGTTCTTTTGTGTCTCCTTTAAAGAGTAGCTTTATCGCAATGCTGCTTCTGCTGCTACTATTACTACTATACCTGCTGCTGCCATCATTATCATCTAAAGTTTTAAGTATACTCGGAGTTTACCTTATTATCACACTGCTGCTTCTGCTGATGCTGCTACTATTACTACTACTACTATACCTACTACTGCCATCATTATTATCAAAAGTTTCAAATATACCCAGAGTTTACTTAAATGAAACGAATAATTTTTCTTGCTTGTTCGCTGCTTTTTTTTCTTCACCATTATTGTTGTCCTCATTGCATACTTACATTAATTACCTCACACCCTTATAGTTGTCTTCCCTTGGTCAAGTACGTATACATCCGTTCATACATTATTCATCCTTGACACAATATACTAGATTCTCACTTTCACTTTTCGTTCCCTCTTTGAATGAAAAAAATAACACAATTGCCAGCTATCATCATTTGTATCATTTGTAGCCAATTAGGGACAGATGCAGTATTCACTCTTTTCTAGTATCATAACAAGCAGACGAGGGTGTGGTAACGACGCCTCTTAATCCTTATTCGTGCGTGTTACTGAGGCGGGGAAGGGGAATCGTTTCAGGAAGTCTACCCCCCTCTATCCCTTCCTCCCTGCAATCTGCCCTCCTCTCTTCTCTCTCTCTCTCTCTCTCTCTCTCTCTCTCTCTCTCTCCTCCTTGCCCCCTATCCTTTCCTCTCTGCACTCACGCACCTTCCTCCCTTTCCCCTGTCACACAAACTTTTCCTCCCTGTCATATACCACCTCCCTCGCTGTTCCTACCCTTCGTTCCTTCCCTGTCACCTCACTGATAAGACTCATGCAACTACACTTCAGCTCGCTCACTGCATGCACCAAACCTCTCTCTTTCGTGTGTGTGTGTGTGTGTGTGTGTGTGTGTGTGTGTGTGTGTGTGTGTGTGTGTGTGTGTGTGTGTGTGTGTGTGTGTGTGTGTGTGTATGTGTGTGTGTGTTTGGGAAGCACCGAACGCAAATATTTATACATACGGCTATCACGCAGGCAAAATATGGCCAGGAGCGATCATCTACTTATCGTCGCCCTCAGGCAGACCAAGGGCACAAAGGGGCCGGGCGCTATTCTCGGCTACCTACCCTCCTGCGCACCACCACCACCACCTCCACCACCACCATCACCGTGGCGCCACGCTACCATACATTATTCCCGACACGCGTACTGTAATTGAAGACTACAGCCAGCCATTTACTCATCTGTGCAGCACGATAACAGCCCTCGGGGGACACGCTGCGATGAGACACGGCACGCCTAATTGGAAAGCGACGAGGGTTTATAAACATTGCAAGTTGGGTGGGGCTGACGAAGCGGGGGCGGCCAGGCGACAGGAGCGTGGCGGGCATATCAGTGGGGAGGAGAATAATTTATCCGCCGAGACAAAACAGTTGCATGCGAGTCAAGGGTTAGCGTGGGAGGGCTGATAGGAAGACTCTACGACGTACATGGAAGTCAGGGATTTCCTTTACTACATGTCCACTTCACTGTATTTGCTAAAACCTCAACACGAGCACAACATTCAGTAGTATTGTCTTGTAGAACAGTGACGGCTGCGTGACTCCTCGGCCTTGGGTTCCTGGATGTCATTATGCGGAAACACGACCATACACCGCAACCTTCCCAGAACCTTCGAAGAGAGAGTATGTGTGTACAGAACAAGCCTGACGCGACACTGGGAGCATGGGAAGGGGAGGCAGCACGCAGCAGGCCGCCAGACACACACCGCAGGAGAAAACGGACAAAGGGAGGCATGCACACATCGCGCCGCTCCTTTCCTAGCAAGTCTCTGCCTTTATGCCTTATCTGTCCGTCATCTCTAGACAGACGAGGGATCAGGTGTGTTCCAGTCAGGTCACACTCACAATCAGGGCGTGGCTGCCCAGCCCGTCCTGGCCCCAACATAATGGGACATCGATGGGTTTGGGATAACATTACCTAATGTAATAATTACTTTCCATTCGAGAAAACAAGTCGTCTTTTGCCAAGATAACATAAAATATCCACTTTATGGCTATGTGTAGGTGGCGGCATTAAACTCTGATGCCACACAGAACACTGTCGATGCAGTGCATTAATTCTGTCTACAAACTGTCGAACAGGTGTGGAATTGTAGGCCACAAGTGTGGCCTAGTGTGGCGCACAGCTGCCGCAGCCATATTCCCGAGGCGAACCTAACCACAGATGCGGGGAGGAACGTCATCTTGGGATCTATCCTGCCCTTTGTTCCGCCCAGGTGGGATTGGGACAAAGCCGCGGGCCACACCTCCCTTGCCGCCCGTCGCGGCCGCCGCCGGCCACACTTTGCCCACAACATGGGAGGCAAGTGTTGTCCCGGCCTGGAGACAAGAAACACTCGCGTGTAGGTACACAACAGACTGGTTCCTTTATGCGAATATATATGCACACAGAAAATTATGTCATCGCAGGAGGTACAAATTTTGTCCCATAGAATGATTTAACAGAAAATACACAAGAACAAATAAATACATGGCGCGCCTGGCAGCCCAGGGCGACTAGAAACACCCGGAGGCTTTCCGTCCTTCATAATAATGGTAGATGTTTTGATACACACAATTTGAGGTCATATTCACCGATACAAAAGCGGACAGGCAAAATACTCACTCACCTGCATCAACAAGTTTATCTCCTGTCTTATCACGTCACTGTGGTGGTAACCACCAGTTGGCTGCTGAGTCTGTTCCACTCATCCACTCAATTCGTGAACTTTAGTCAATAACAGTAACAGTAATGATAATAATGATAACAGAAATGAGTAACTCGGCAGTTCTACTTATCATTGCATAATGAATAACTACCTAACTATCAAGTCACTACACTGAATCATCTCCATACTCACTGCAGCCAATCTGTTCAGCAGGCAAAGACAGTCCGGGGATAATCTCGTAACTTAAGTCACTGCGTCCTTATAACCTCACGAAGGTAGTTATCTTCCCAACTCAGGGTGTTTACGGGACTCCACGACCAGCACCATCACCACCATGGCTGAAGGGTGAGGGTTAAGGCGTGTTGGTGTAGGGACTGGGAAAGGGAGATTAAGAGGTCACGACTTTCTTTCGTCAAACTCGTGTGTTGCTTGATAGCTCACTGGAAATTATACCAAAATATCTATTCAAATATAATTCACACCTGTATTGCAATTAGGAATATCCTAAATGCAGCGCAATACGTGAGCCGATCATTACACAAGGAAGAGACTTCCCGAGGCTCGGGCCACACCTCCACTAAACACCGGCCACCCTGTGCTGATTTCCTCTCACCACAACAACGCGTGATTGACAACAGCACCAATCCGACTGTTATAGAAAGTATTCTCTCTCTCTCTCTCTCTCTCTCTCTCTCCAAACTAAGCTTCGCAGGGTGGCCGCGGCACTACTGGGCTCCTAGCCGGCCGCCGTGAAGTCATCCCTAGTTCCCATTTCATATGGAACATCTCCTTTCTGAGTGACGCCGGTGGTTACGACCTTGTAGGCTCACCAGGCGTGATGGAGAGCACTTAGAATTCAGTTATCAGCCTTAGTGCTCTTTTGATGTACTGCTACTGCTGCTACTGCTCCCACCATCTACTTGTACTACTACTGCTTCCACCGATATTACACGTACTTTTAGTTCTACTGCTACTTACATAACTGGAACTAGCAAATACTACTACTGCTACCTCTACTACTACTGCTATAGCCATTATTGCCGGGAAACTCAGCAGAAGGGCATGCTACAGCTGGCAGACCCGCATCACTACCACCACCATCACCACCACTTAAGGCAGACAGTATTTGTCCACTTCTCCCTTGAGAGCTAAACGAGTCTCTCAATTAGGATGTTTTCTCGGCGGCGATGACGGGTGAATTCTGGACAGCATCACGACAACCGGTGCCGCCCCACCGCCGTGGTGCGGGGCGAGGAGGTATTGTCTCAATGGCCGCGGGATACAACAAAATATGAGGCATGATGTTACTAGGAAAAAAAAAATCCATCTAGTATCCAGTTTGAAAACCAGTTTGTTATTCAAGCCAGCGACACACACACGCATGCCAACACACACACACACACACACACACACACACACATTACAAACCAATTCAAACACACACTCGAATAGAATTTAGACGGCAGCTCCAATACCATTCTTTTTTTCCCCACTTCATCTCCCTCTCCCTCTCTCTCCCTCCCTGATAGAGTTGAAAATTACGAGTCAATTCCCAGCAAGGTGGCGGCGGTCGCAGCTCTCCCTCGCCGCCCTGCCACCAAAATTAAGGGAGAAAAAACAAAACTCTTAACAACGGCCCTTCCATTCTACGCTTCACCGATGCTCACAAAATTTCACTACAAACCCATTTCACTTCTCAGAGTTCCCGCACCACGTCCCGCCTCGCCACGCCCACACACGCCCATCCATCCATGCCTCCCACGTAGACAATATAGAACTAGTGGGTGGGGTAGGGTTAAGGAAATGAAGTGAAGAGACAGAGAAGGAGGGAGAGAAGGGATAAAGGGCCGGTGTGGGAGGAGTGTGGAAGGAGAGGAAAGGAAGGGAAGCGAGTGAAAAAGTAAGAATGGAGTGCATGGGAAGTGAAGAGAGGAAAGGAAAGGAAGGGAAGGGAAGGGAAGAGAAGAGAGGATGTGGAAGAGAAGAGAAAATAAAGCAACGAATAGGAAAAGATGAATTGGAATAAGAAAAGATATCAACATGTATCGAGGGAGAGAAGGGAGGTGAAGGGAAGCGAAGGGCTGGGAGGATGGGATGGATGGTCAGGGGAGGGAACGTAAGGGCAAAGTGTCTGTCCGGTAGGGGAATGACACGTAAATAGAAATGAACTCAAAACTCAATTTGATGCCAAGCGAGTGGCGACGTTCATTCTGTATATAAAAAAAAAATAGTGTAGAAATGAAACAATCACCGTTCAGAGAAATTATACATTTACACACACACACACACACACACACACACACACACACACACACAGCCACGGAATATCACTACGACACATGCTTTTATATATGAATAAAAAAGAAAGACTAAAAAAAAAAAAAAAAATAACGAATACGAAAATATGCTTTAAACATGAAATAAAAAAAAACAAAGAAATTTAAGGGAAAAAATGTATGTGTGTGTGTGAGAGAGAGAGAGAGAGAGAGAGAGAGAGAGAGAGAGAGAGAGAGAGAGAGAGAGAGAGTGTGTGTGTGTGTGTGTGTGTGTGTGTGTGTGTGTGTGTGTGTGTGTGTGTGTGTGTGTGTGTGTGTGTGTGTGTGTGTCGCTGGAAATTATACTTTACAAACGACGGGAAGTCGTCAAATTATGATGTAAATAATACTCGGAATTTAAGAAAATAAAGGATGTGTGTGTGTGTGTGTGTGTGTGTGTGTGTGTGTGTGTGTGTGTGTGTGTGTGTGTGTCCATGTGAGAGAGAGAGAGAGAGAGAGAGAGAGAGAGAGAGAGAGAGAGAGAGAGAGAGAGAGAGAGAGAGAGAAAACAGCCAGCACCATTACTCTTAATAAGCGCATAGATGTACAGTACTCTTAGGATACCTAGATTAAATTAGTTTAGGTCAGGTTAGGTGAAGTCAGGTTAAGTGTACATACATAAAGCTCCGGCCACAAGTGAGTAATATATCGCGGACATTCAACAAAAGCACTGATTGGCGACACGCAGACTAAAATTTACGAGTGGAGTTTTCCCTTGCCATTCCATTCACAAAACGCGGAGCAAAACCCCATACCAAACGCCTCGATTCCCGCTGTGTACACTCGGCGCACCTGTTGCCCCTAACGAAGCCGCTCAAGGACACACAAAGCACAGGTGAGTTTGTTAACATTCCCACATACATTCGCTCTTGCCTCAACCTCCCCCACAACACCCACGTCAGTCAGCCAGCCAGCCAGCCAGCCAGCCAGCCAGAGAGAGAGAGAGAGAGAGAGAGAGAGAGAGAGAGAGAGAGAGAGAGATAATCCAGTGTGGTGCTACATATTACCTTACTCCTGTTTCACTCATTGCTGTATAATTTCCATACACATTTTCGGCTTTCCAGTGATCTCTCTCTCTCTCTCTCTCTCCCCTTTGTGTTAATACTAGTAAGTTTATTTTATGTCAGTGCTTAATAGTGTGTGGAGTTATTTAATTGCAGGGTGAGGTGACGTGAGGTGGGCGGGGAGATAGCCTTGTTCTCTTTCTATCCAGTTCTCCCACACTACTCTTATTCTTACCTCACGTCGACATCCTCTTGCTCCTTTCCTTCATAACTAACTCAACCTCTCCTTTCTAAAAACCCCTTCAACCTTCCCTTAACTATCTCCACTACTCCTGCAATACCACTTAACTCTGCATAAATAGACGTTCCATTCCTTTACCAACCCTCTCTTACTCCTCCGTTTCCCTCCCTCCTTCTCTTACCACCACCACCACCACCACCACCGCATCCTCAATCTGGAAAGTTTACCTGACAAACCAAAACACTGAGAATTGCACGAGAGAGAGAGAGAGAGAGAGAGAGAGAGAGAGAGAGAGAGAGAGAGAGAGAGAGAGAGAGAGAGAGAGAGAGAGAGAGAGAGAGTATATATGATTAACTGTAAAATACCGCTATATCACCAAAATTCTGATAGCGCCGCCACTCCACCTGAACGCCAAACACACCTGCACTAATCAAGGTAACACACTTTCTTTTTTTCGTTTCTTTTCAGCAAATTAATTTATCTGAAGGGAACTAAACAACAAGGGAAAAAAATGAGTAATGAGCCGCCGTGGTACAGTGGAACCATGCATGCTTTGGGGTCTGAGGGTCTCCAAGCGTATGGTTTCGAATCCTGTCCACAGTCCGAGTGTAGGTTGGGCTTCCTCACTCGGGGCAACGGTTTCCTAGCGGGTGGGCTTTGAGATAGGAGGTACCCCAAAAAGTATCCCCTTTAGCTCAGAAATTCCCGTGAAAAGCCCACATGGTATAAAAAAAAAAAAAAAAAAAACAATGGCGAGATATTTCTCTGTATTTCTCTATTCTACTCTAATGTGTATGTATGTATGTGTGTATATGTGTGTATGCATGTGTTCTAGCAGGTGTGAAGAAGACTCGCTTGGGAACAGAAAAAAAAGTGTAAACATAACAAATTGTCACTCCTATTAATACACAAAGAAGAGGGAAAAGTTTTGAAAATAGACGAATTAGAAAAATCGACCACCTTGACACTGCTCACTCGTAACAGTTGAAGTCGTAGAAATGAGAAAAAGAGGAAAAAAACAACGAAAAAACACACAAAAAAACAACAAAACAAAAAGCAAGCAGAAACGGAGCAGAGAGTTCCGGAGCAATACGTACCATTGAAAGGATGTACTGTACCACTACGTTACATTTCAACGCATAAAGCCTCCCACTGCACTATCCTGCCTCTCCTCGTTAGTACAATGCAATCAGGCAACACAAGAAGGATTTAGAGACGTGCTTCTACTTGCTATCCTTTGTAATCCTGCGTACCTGTATGTGGGGATGGAAAAGAAAAAAAGAGCTGTAGCTTACTTTCCACGACATGATTTCTGGCCAATGATGTTTACCTGTTAAAATCTCGAGTTGACATGACACTAAGGGAAAAAATAAGGGTAGGAAGGCTGCCTCACCAAATAGGGAGCAAACTGTAAGTGAAAAAAAAAGAGCTGTAGCTTAATTAATTCACACGTCACGATTTTTGGCCAATGATGGTTACCTTTTAAAATCTCGAGTTGACATTCGCTTTGGAAAAAAAAAAAAATTAAGGTAAAAGACTGGTTCCTCAGAGCAGACTCTACGTGTGAGTGAGTATGCGCGTGACAGTGACAGATAGGAGCACTAGTATCTCGAGCCGCCATGCAGGAAGGCACGTTACGTTACCCTGCTACTCTTCTGTGACGGAAAGGTGACATAAATACTGCGATATTACGAAACACCGATATTAGGAGGGAGGAATTTGCAGCGAGTGTTACTGGAGGAAGAGGAGGAGGAGGAAGAGGAGGAGGAGGAGGAGGAGGAGGAGGAGGAGGAGGAGGAGGAGGAGGAGGAGGAGGAGGAGGAGGAGGAGGAAAGGGGTTTAAAAGGAACAAGGAGCCTTTCACTGCATGTATGGGAAGGTTGTCAGAGTGAAACGTAAAAAATGAGAGAAACAAAAAAAATATAGAGAAATATACACGCTACTAACATTTCAGAAAGAGAGAGAGAGAGAGAGAGAGAGAGAGAGAGAGAGAGAGAGAGAGACTGTGTGTGGGTGTGTTTTCAAGCGTTATCTCTCCCTATACCTTACTCTCTCTCACCGCGTCGCTACATCACCACCTGCTTTCGTACGTATAGGTGAAAATCTCGCTCGCACATCTGTATATCATCTTAAACGAGCCGCTAAATCTCTGCAAACCGGATTCATATGCGCGTCGCTGCAAACCAGAACACACACGTCTGCCCGCAACCCCGTAAATCACAACACACCACATCCAAAAGCAGCTTCCCTCGCGCCGCCGCCGCCTCCTTCCCGATATTAAATTCCTCGTGAAGTGTTTAGTTCGTGGTTTGGGGGTTGTGGGTTGGGGGGGACCGCTTTCATGGGGTAAAGGGGGGAGGGAGTGAATACATGTCCCGCCACAGCTCCTCAATTCAACACTAGTCAGTCCCCAACTCGACACACACACACACACACACACACACACACACTCCATAATTCACACTTCATACTCCATACTTCGTTCCAGTGGTATCTTCTTTACTCCCCCTCCCCTTCCCTTCTCTCGTTGTTCTTGTTGTTTTCTTGTCTTCATATATTTTCACTCACATTTATTTTCTCACTTGTTGATTTCCTTTTTTTCTAGTCTATCAATTTTCTTACACTTTTTTGTACATTTTTAATTTTATTCATTTTTTATCTCCCAGTAGTTCTCTCTCTCTCTCTCTCTCTCTCTCTCTTCCAGGTCGGTATTCATGAATGGTAATGGGAAAACTGGCACTTCCGGTGTGACATTACCTGCAGAAAGTGTGTGTGAGAGAGAGAGAGAGAGAGAGAGAGAGAGAGAGAGAGAGAGAGAGAGAGAGAGAGAGAGAGAGAGAGAGAGAGAGAGAGAGAGAGAGAGAGAGAGAGAGAGAGAGAGAGAGAGAGAGAGAGAGAGAGAGAGAGAGAGAGAGAGCGCACAGGTGAGAGGGGAGTAGTGATCAATGAGGTGTAGGAGAAGCAAGAACATCCCTGCAGGCTGCTTTACTTGCCGTGATGACTCGTGAAGAGGCGGGGCGGACCACGGGGAGGGAGATGGGGGAATAAGACCGACAGAAGAGACCGTGGGAGAGGCTGGGGAGGGTACACCAAAGAAAAGACAGGCTAGAGACCATGGGAGAGGCTGGAAAGGCAAACCAGAGACGATGCTAGTTATGGGGACATGGGAGAGGCAGGGAAAGAAGGCCCAAGGAGAAAAGGAGTAAGAAAGGCAGAACTGAGACTGTGCGGGATAGGCTGGAGGACAGGAAAGCAGGATAGATATCATAGGAGAGGATAGGAGGGAAGAATGAAGGAGAGAAGAAGAGAGAGAGAGGGACAAACAACACACTAACATCCTCCCATCTCCCAACATACTTCCATACATACACAGACAGCAAAACAACGGCTACCATTTTTCCCCCACCCAAGACACACGATACGCCCTCGACAACCCACCCATTTAGAATCACGAGAAGAAAGAACGGTATTTACAAGGCCAGACGCAAGACAGACTCCCGCTGGTGGCTCAGTTTCTTCACCAGGGATCCCACGGCTGAAGGAAGTTTTAATGAATGTTCTCGACAGCATTTCTCGGTTCCTCACTGGCCAATAGGAGTTGTAGTTGTGAATTGTGAGCGTGCTACGATTGTTTAGTGTATGAGAAGCAGCTAAATTTACATTGTAGTCGTGATAAAAGACACATATTAGGAGAGGATGTATCAGCATGAATGTATTAAGAGAGAATGAAGAGTGATAGGTGAGATTAGGTTAGAATATGTCGGGCCTGGGGAATGATGGATCTAGACGTGAACAGGGGAAGGCGACGAAGCAAGCCAACGAAGAGACCAGGGCCCAGAGGTACGGATGAGACTACACTAAATTTGGCGCGACGTTAGAAGGGAGGTCTGAGCGAAGGAACACAGCATTTTCGTGAAGACTATCGAGGATCGTCAATTTCTTATGTGCATTGGTGAAGGTAGTACATAATAATTTGTTGCTTGTGCCGCGCGGTAGATCCTTCCATGACTGCCCAAAGGAAGTTAAAAAGTGAAAAAAAAGAGCGAAAAAGGAGGCTGAGTGGAGAGGAATTGTTACGAGAAGAGGTGAAGGAGGAAAAGGAAAGATAAGTGGAAAGTGAACAACTCAGAAGGGACAGAAGCAGGACTGGTGCGGGCGTCCCCTTCATGCTGCTGGTGGTGGTGGTGGTGGGAGGGCATCTGGTTTCCCATCCCCCCTTTCCTCTCTTCCTCTCTGTTAGTTCCCCACCAGCTCCCCTCATCCCTACCGGCTGACAAAGGTTAATTAAGACTTTCTTGACGCTGAGAAGTTCCCTCTTCCGCACCTCTGGGCTGTTATAACGCGAATAAACAGTCGTGCTACAAGTTATCCCTTCAGTCACACGCTACGTGCACTGAAAAAACAAATGATAACCAAGAGAACAATTACTGTCTGCATTGTAATATTATGCATCTATGTAGGCTTTTGCTTTGTATGCATTACTATAGCTTTGTTGTCTGTGTCTAAAATTAGTCCGGATGTTATTTCTTTGATACAGCTTTTAATCCTTTCTCTTTCCTGGCCATGTTAAGATATCTACGCCGCTTTGCAAACATGAAAAATGGTCAAAACTATTATCATCGTTATCATCAGTACTAGGACGCATTTTTTACTATGAGTACAACTGGACGATTTTATTAAGATTAGGAAGGATCTATGGAGGTCAGAAGATTAATGGCCAAAGTCTTCACTATTTCAATCCCAACATAAGTATCTGAAGCTGCATAAAATAACCAAATAGTAAGAAGAAAAATCATGAAAATGTGTCATTGTACTGAGGATATTAATAGACTGCGACAGGATGCGAACGGCGCCCAGAAGAGTCAAGATATCGCAACACAATTTTGAACCCATTAATACAATTATTGCATTAACCAAAATAAGATGAACTAATGACAGCAATCCACTGGGCCACCCATGCACGCTGCCCTGCCCTGGTCACGTGCGACTCTACAGTAGACACACAGCAGCCATACAGGTGACATTCCCTCCCATATCTGTGTCCACGACCATTGCTCTTCATAAACTGGTCTAATCTTATCTGAAACCATACTGAATCAACACCGACAACGCACACATGAGTCAAATCTACCTCTTCCTATGCGTCTTGACCTTTCAACACCACGGCTCTCATTTTCATTAGATTCTTGATGTTATTTGACTAGAGTTAATGATGCCTTTCGTTATTAAGGCATAATAAACCACCAAGACATCAAGTCACCCCTCAAAACACAAGATCTTATTTATTATGAGTAAAGAAGACATTCAAGTTTACTCGTTGCCTGAAGTGCTGCACGGGTCAACAGCACAGTGAGATAACAATTCTGAGCTAAAAATATACCTGGTCTACTTGTGCTGTGTGTTTGCTGCGTGACAATGCTTTGTGTGGCTGTAACTGCTCTCTCTCTCTCTCTCTTTCTGGGGGAGAAATAAGGGAGGACTTGAAGGGTGATAAGACGGGCACTGACCTTCGCTCCTCTCTCTCTCTCTCTCTCTCTCTCTCTCTCTCTCTCTCTCTCTCTCTCTCTCTCTCTCTCTCTCATAGTGACTCATCCTCAACATTAACTAAAGTATCCCGTATCAAGATGAGCATTAAGTTTGCTATCCAAGCAGTGCCCAGTCTCTCCTCATGCCCTGTTTACGACGGTGAACTCACACACACACACACACACACACACACACACACACACACACACACACACACACACACACACACAGATTCAAGTTCTCACACAAACACACACATTTGTTAAGTCTCTCTCTCTCTCTCTCTCTCTGATAGCGGGGCACGACCTAAACAAAGAACATTCTCCATGCTACTCACTATACAGTCGCGTTATTCTCTACTTAATTTTCATGACGCTTTGGCAACAGACATGAGATGGAGCTGAGGAGACTCGTGTGGACAGACAGCCTTTCCCTCTCACCTCCATCATGTGGTACAGCTTTGTAAATGGAATAATATGTTTGGTGGCGTTGTTTGGTAGATCACATCCCAGGAAGCATAATGCAACGCACGAAAACTCTAACCTGGTATAATTTTCCGTACTGCTAAATTAATTAATTATTTTACATTATTTTTTTTTACATTATTTTCTTATAATAGGCTAAACTTTTCTCAAATCGTACATCTTATTGGTATGATTAAAGCCTCGCCGCCCATCACATGTCCACGAAGGATAAGCAACAACAGATTCATTTATGAGCTGTCTGAGTATACACTACGCAGCACTGACTAATAGACGAGATAGGACGGTATGGCAGAATGGAGCTCTTCGCACTATGAGCTCAAGAACACAAAGAGACTGAAGAAAAGAGAGAGAGGTAAAAAAAAAATGCTTCTCGGTCTAGTACTCATACACAAGGCAGCCTCTGTAATCCTCGTCCCATTCATCATCTTCCTCCATAAATAAATGCACTACATCTTCCCTCTTCAAAGCCTCTATTGCACTCAGTTACTTCATGGCAACAATTCTTCTCATTCACCCAAGTGTCGTGAATGAATCCCTCACCAAATCCCTTGAGTTTTTTCATAGTGACATTTATTAGGGCTATGGAGAGTACTTGCACTCCCACCACCACATCAAAACCTACTCTACTCATTCACTGTAGCGTTGGTCAATGAATTCCTCCCCGTAGCTCGCTAACCTACACTTAACCTAGCTTGTGTCCTCTCAGTCACCACAATGATCTTTAATAAATCATCTCGTTTACCCGACCTAACCTATGTACTGGCCCAATTAGATTCCCCAACATGAATCACTACCACTACCACTTCACCTCTGCGTCACCTCTGTAGCATCTTTTAACCACGACGGACCTTAAACTGGCCGCCCACTAGCTTTCACTTCCCAGAGAGAAAGTTGGGGCGTTTCTGTGAAGCTGTCCTGACGTAACAAAGGAAACCCAAGGAAGGGGAAAAAAAAAGAAGGTAAGGTGGAGTTACACGGGCAGATCAGATACGTGTATTAAGATGACTTGAGATGGGTAAAGGTTGAGGAATATGTCTGGCTGTGGAACTATAGAGGCTGATGATGATACGAGGATGACAATGTGGATGATAGTAAAGGTGAATAGTACAGTAAGATTCTTATTTTTCATCATCATTCGCTGCATTCTTCTCTGTAGTGAAAAGTTAATATACGACAGTGAATATATACGTAGTTCTTCCTCACAAAATCACGGTTAGATGACAGCGTGCCCAATTAGTAGTCGCAGGATTGCACTGGACAGGTGTGGCGAGGCGGTGCACATTTGCCATTGCAGCAGGAAGTGTGGTGGAATGCCGGTACAACTCACGTGGCCGCGTTGCAAAACTACGCACACGTCATCACCCACACCCCATCCACCTTCCTCTCTCCTCTCCCTACCTCGCTCTGTCTGACTGTCTGTCTCCCCCTCAGCCACCCTCCTGCCAGGCTCCTGTCTCCACACGGATCTGACTCCCCCATACCTGCCTCGCATGTTCTATTAATGTTTTCTCTCTCTCTCTCTCTCTCTCTCTCTGTCTGTCTTTGCCAAACACTGCTAGCCTGATAAAGAAAGCGAAAGCAGCAGTAGGTCGCGGCGAGGGGCGTCCCAGCGGTGAGGCGTGCTGGTTAACTGGTCACACACGAGCAGACACAGTGGCGGCATTCACGGGCTGAGATTTTTACATGAAGCGCAATGTGTTTCAGGCGGCGGAGGTTATTGATTAGCAATCAGTTAGGTCCAGTGAATGGAGGGAATTTACAATTAAGAGGAGTGCCTGCCCGCCTGCCTGCCCCGGCTCGGTCGACACGTTTGGTGCAGTTTACGGCGCCATTAATATGCTTCCACTGATTATCTGGCAATACTCGGTAAAGAGCAGCCAATCCGTGCCCGAGGGTCGACACTCACTGCTTTACGGCGATAGCTATGTTAATATATATCGTTGTAGTGCCTCACTGCGCCCCGGTGTGGTGCAGTAAAGACGTGACCGGGCCGAGCCGGCTGGGCGCAGGGAGGTAGTAGTCCCGCGGGGCTGCTGGACTGACCGCTCCCCGCCACACCTCAGGATCTCCCTCGTCCTATACGCTTGGTGCTTTCATTAGGCCTATTGTAAAATGCCACAGACGATTATAAAGGTTTCCACGTATGTATTTTTTCATTGGTAATGTAGATTCTATTTAAACTACGACCATAATATAAAATCATGAAAACATCCTTTTCAATTGACAACTTCCACTTCACCTGTTAAAAGAAGCAATGATAAGACGCTCAAAACGTTTGACAAAGCAGTCTTCAGTAAACATCTTAGTAAAGCCAATGAAGGAACAACAATACAGCAGAGGGAAAATGACATTCAGAACATACACAAACAGGTATAGACGGCAAAGTTCACTAAAAAGAATTACCACCGATTGAAAGTGCCCGGGAGGAGCAGCGACGCAAGAGCCACGCCGTCTATCTCCATCGATTCCAGGCAGTGATTCCAACAAGTTCCAACACCAATGGCCTTTTCGCTCCTTCCCGCCGCCACCTGCACGGGACGAAACGCAGGAAGGAAGATGGCACAGATAGGAAGCAGCGATAGAAGTGGAGACAGAGAGACCGTGAGGGGCGGATAGGAGAGAAGAAGCAAAGCAAGAAGGAAAAAAAAAAAGTTCAGGGAGGTAATGGAGCTTTTACTTAATTGACAATTGTAGCTTTCTTTTTTGTCTTCCGTAATGATGCAGGTTTTCCATCTGATGCCGAGGAGGGAGTCGCTGCTTCAGGAGTGCTGACTTCTGACACACACACACACACACACACACACACACACACACACACACACACACACACACACACAGATGGACTGATAGTAACTAGTACAATAATAATGACCAACACTTGTATGATCTGACAAATTACACGAATAAATATTTCAGCGCAAAAATAAACCTATAAAATACATACATCTTGAAATAAAACTCACAAGCAAGCATTCGGTGTACACACACACACACACACACACACACACACACACACACACACACTTATATTGGTTGATGACTCACGCTTCACAGTGACTCGCCACCCTCTCCCTGATACACTCCAGCGAAGCAAGAGATGGTATTTTCTTTTCTCTGAGTAAGTATCTTCAGCTGACCCTTCCCCTCCACGTCTCAGCCTCGATCTTGCTTCTAACAGGCAAGAGCAAACGCGTACCAAAAACTATAAACCATCTTAATGTTTCACAGATTAAACGATTGATTTTTGACCTGGCGAATGGCGGCGTGGCGGGGGTTGTCTTCTGCCGGGCGTGGGTGGTTCTACAGGTGGTGCTCGCGCCCTTCACCTTCTACCCACACGCGCGCTGCAATCTGAGGCTTCAAAAATAACACCACTAAAGGGGACAGCCGCATTACAGACTCCATTGGGTGGCAGCAACTCGCCGCGCAGCAGGACGAGTGTTTAATACAGTACTGTGAACCTCAACCCGTGGCGAAAGTTTTCCGCACGTGACATCCGGAGTCCTTCCTGTCCGGACATCACTTCCACCACCGATACCACAGCCATTAACCCCTTCAGTATTGGGAAGCATTTTTACCATGAGTTTAGGTATGGTTACACGATTCTATTTACATTAGAAGGGTTTATGGAGGTCAGAAGATTAATGGCCAAAATCTTCACTATTTTAATCCCCACATAAGTTTCTGAAGCTGTATAAAATCACTAAATAGTAAGCAAAATGAATATGCAAACGCTTCATAGCACTGAAGTGGTTAAAGCCAGCACGGGAACAATGTGAAATAAAGCACAGATTGAGTCACAGCTGCAGGAAAAGTGTCAATAAGGTTCACACGAGACATGATTATAATTCTCTCCTCATAGATTTCTCCCACGCCCTTGTATACATTTGCTCCCCTGCACCGATCGAGCTATGATACGGAAACACTGAACGGAACCACTGCCATCACTGCTTTGTATTAGGTTCGGTCAGCGGTTAAATATGTAAACAGGGGGAAATGTCAGAAGGGGAGAATGTTCAGAAAGGCGGGAAACAAAGTCAATGGGAGAGTAGCCTTGGCTGCCTCATCTTCATCAAGTCCGCGGCCGCTTCTCCCCCTCCTCTTGTTTTTTCTATCCGCAAGTAGGTAAAGTGAGACGTCTTGTGGCTAGCGAGGAACAAGATATTTTCAAGCCAATAAACGTGATTTCTTTTTTATATGCTTTTTTATTTATTGGAGAAAGGCCTGAATAAGATTATTTAAAGATGCTGTCAAGACTCTATAGATATTTCAAAAGATTATACACTATCGCTAGAGAAAAAAATAGCCGAAGTACTCGCCTAATCGCCTCTGTGGCCTTTAAAATCTGTCATTATGAGAGAACAAAGCGTTTAAGAATGTGGGCCTGACAGCAACGAGTGGGTAGAGATGTTGAAGTCTCAGCATGTGCAGGCATCGAGATCACGTGGCTGCCAGCGTGTTGGGGTTCGAGTTGCCGCGGCGTTGGCTCACACACTCAAGACCGCCTCCTCACACTCCACCACAACTCTCGGCTGGCATTCACTACACGTCTCACATCTTCAACGGTTGATGTTCAGGAATAAAACACTGCAGCCCTGACTCTCAACCGCCACCAACTTGTATACATCTCCCTAGAATCACAGTTAAGAGTTGTGAACTGGTGGTGAAATGTTTTGAAAATTTAGTGCATGAATCTTTCTTTGTTTCGTTTGTGTTTTGAAGCACTTGCACTCTCATTAACGCTGAAAGGCCACAGCGATGACTAGTCGAGTTCTCACATGCTTGAAAGCCACAATAACTTTAAAAAAAGGATTAGAAACGTTACAACATGTGGTTCGTAAGTGAAAAATGAATCAAACACATGACAGAAGAACCAGGAACGTAACAAAACGCGGGTCTTAAGTGACAAGTGTGACACATGAAACAAACCTCAACACAGAGGAACCACGAACCACTCAGTGTACCCCACACCCCAACCGGCCCCACCACCACCACCTACGCCACCACTTCCAAGGCATGAAGCAAGACTAACACCTGTGCTGCATAACATAAGACCCGGAGCAGGTGAGGGATTAGCAATGACTAATACGTTCAGGAAGCTGCCGCCGCCAAGTGCTGCCGGCCAAATGACGGTGCTGAGTGCGGGGGCGGCGAGGACAGCGTGAGGACGCCCGATAAAGGCCAGGCATGGTCGCTGATCGTTACTCATGCAAATAAAAATCGATTATCGTCTCAATACTCAGAAATCGAGGCTTGAGTCACGTAGAGGGGCGTTGAGTAGTCTCTCTCTCTCTCTCTCTCTCTCTCTCTCTCTCTCTCTCTCTCTCTCAACTTCGCAGAGCAGACTACTCACTCGACTCAGGCAAACATACTCTTCCATATTTTGCGTTCGTGATAGCTGTTTGTATAAATATTTTCGTTCTGTATCCCCGTTCTCTCTCTCTCTCTCTCTCTCTCTCTCTCTCTCATGCCGCCACTTTCGCCTCCTGTCATGGCGGGGGGCTGAGTCACACAGGCATGCCGTTAGTGTAATAACAGGACGACAACCACCATCACTCTCACCGCCGCCGCCTGACCATCCCTCTCCCCCGTCCCTCACCAACCAGGAAGACAGCACCACAAGGCCGCCGCCACTCACTTCACGGAATCACCTGTACTCTAATTGACACAAGAAACAGTGGAAAGAGAGAGAGAGAGGGGTTGGGGGTTGGAGGGACACGTGACATTATTAAACCTTTGAGTGTTAATGACAATACGACCTTTGTAATTTCCTCTGAGTAATTCTGGACTATTGAAAGGCGAGGCAAGCGGGAAAAAAGGGAACACGTGATATTACTAAGCCTTTGAGCGCTAATGACAGTGCCACCTTTGTTGCTTCATCTCAGTAATTCCAGACGACTAAAGGAGTGGAATTATTCGAATATACTCATTTTGCTATTATTGTGTATGTGTGTATAAGCGTATATGTTAGTTACATAAGCTTGCACTACACTTTCGTTAAGGTTAAAGGAAAAAGCTTGTATTATGAGAGGCTTTGGTTTCTCACAAGAATTATTTTCAAAGGTCGCAATATTCAAGAAGCCATAGTAGTCTGCAAGGTTAGTAAATAGGATGAGAAGAAAAAAAATGTCAACAAAACTCCTTGTAAAGATAGACGCTACGAGGTCACTCTAGCGGGAAAACACGCCTTGCTTAATTCTCTTCCCACCTCACCGCAAAAAGTTGTATCATAGGGAGATATTAGAAAACGTACCGCGGCAGGTGGAGGTGGCCAGGCGCACATACCGTATGACCCCAAAGTTTGCCACCCACCACACATCACTGGCCAAGCTTTACGTGGCATTCTGCACTCTGGCTGTGTTCTGAAACACTCTCCTCTCTCACAAAGTCTATATTTTCAAAGGCCACAGAGATTAACCGGGTGTTTAAGAGTGTTTACCCGTTCATAATGTAGTGATATAGTTTATCTGTTACTTAACTGTAAAAAATAACCTAACAAAACCCGTTACTTCAACTAGAGTCTTTGAAAAGTTATGGAGGTATCTCTCAGAAGTGTTTCAGTGTATGGCACTTCACCTCGCGCTGCCATGTCATCGGAGTCCAGTGTTAAGTAGAGATCCGCAAACGTTTCGATATTACATCTCGGCCACTTTCAGCAAGCTCTAGTGATCTCGAGTTTCGAAGCGTTTACGTGGTTCTGTATTGTTTAGCAAAGATTCTACAATGGGGAAAAGAAAAGTAGGCATGAAATCTGACTAACAACCACTATGGCCTTTGAAAATTGAGGTAATGAGAGGTCAGGGTGCTTTAGAATACAGGCACAATGGTATATGAGGGTGATGACTTTTGTTACCATGGCTATACAGCGTTTTTTTTTTTTCTGCCTGTGATGCGTATCGTCTCTCGTGTTTCCCTCCTTCTATATACGTTTTATTGGCGGAATTATTGTTTTTACATTCTATTGCACCACTTGTTTTGTATTCATTGGTTGTAACTTTTCCCTTTTCACGTGTTGTTTTATCCTAGCAATGACTTTTTCTGGTTCTGGTTTCTACATCACAATTAAAGCTTTTCCTAATGCCACCTTCAACAATCAGATATCCACACACACACACACACACACACACACACACACACACACACACACACACACACGATCCAAGCACAGGGAGTTAGAGCAAGCATTACAAACATTAGAAGTGACATGACGGCAGAGTTCACATACTGACCACCACGCCGCCAGCCCTCCCATAGAGATTCAGTGGCGAGTGAGTGAGGGAGTGAAGTGAGTCTGTGGTGAGTGAGGGATCAAAATGAGTCTGCTGTGATTAAATGATTGTAAGTGGCAGATAGATGAAGTTAGGTTAGGTTAGGTTTGGGGAGATATGATTAGATCAGATCAGAAGGCGAAGTGAGTACAGATATAAGTTAAGATTAGGTTACGTCAGGTCAGGTGAGATGAGCTTGGGTTAGATCAAGGGAAGTGAGGTTAGGTAAAGTTAGATTAGATTAGATTAGATTAGGTTAGGGGGATGAGATTGGGTTATATAAGGATAAAGGGGAAGGAGAATTACTAACCGGTGGCGTACGACAAGAATCCACGTCCTTCAATTCTTCACAAGCTACAATCTATTAAATATAAATGTCCTTCCTTGCTTCCAAACGAACGCGAGGCACAGGGCCGATCACGCACGAGGAAGGCAAAACGCGGCCGTAATGGGGCTTCTCGGGTGAGCTGTTCAGGGACTCACCAAAAGGGGACAGTTTGCAACACAACAATGATAGCACTCGTATCAATAAAATGCGATAAATTCATGAGGAAAGACAAACAGGCGCTAGGACGGGCCGTGCTGACGTAAGGAGAAAATACTGGTTGTAATAAATGCAATTATACAAGGCTCAATTTTTTTTTTTTATAATTGGGTGTAATTCAGGAAGTGTGTGTGTGTGTGTGTGTGTGTGTGTGTGTGTGTGTGTGTGTGTGTGTGTGTGTGTGTGTGTGTGATTTACTGTTTGATCTGCTGCAGTCTCTGACGAGACAGCCAGACGTTACCCTACGGAACGAGCTCAGAGCTCATTATTTCCGATCTTCGGATAGGCCTGAGACCAGGCACACACCACACACCGGGACAACAAGGTCACAACTCCTCGATTTACATCCCGTACCTACTCACTGCTAGGTGAACATGGGCTACACGTGAAAGGAGACACACCCAAATATCTCCACCCGTGTGTGTGTGTGTGTGTGTGTGTGTGTGTGTGTGTGTGTGTGTGTGTGTGTGTGTGTGTGTGCATACTCTCCCCCTTCAAATGCTATCCCCGTGCTGTCAAAATGATATGTTGTGGGAACGTAACCTTGTGTTTGTGCAGCAGGCGGCGCAGGGGTGGGCGGGGTTGTAACACCAGCAGTAGCAGCAGCAGCAGTAGCGATAGCAACAGTTGTAATAGTAATACCGGATGAAGTTTTACACAGCAACACTACGAACTCTTATCATGTTTGGGGCCTCGTAATGTTTGAGTGTTTGGACGTTCCCAGCGAGGTGCACTAAGTAATGTTTACAAGGTCGTGAACGTATAGAGGTAGCCGTGGCCCAGAGTTGTGGCTGGGAGTCATGTCAGGCAAAGTTGAAATGCACCAAGCCGCACTCTAACAGAATGACTTTATGCTAAACTGTTGCATTACACCGAGAGGCCTCGAAGTGCAGGGCCGTCTGGGTCGTAGTGGTGGTGGTGTCGTAAACGAAGCAAACGGTAAACATAAGCAAACAAGTAAACGAGGTAAACATTTAGGAAAGCAAAAAGACAGCGAATGGTGAAGCTGTGCGGAATGATGATGGCACATAAGCAAATAACATGGAACAGAGAAATTATGATGAACGCCGATGACAATTACGTGGACAAATAACAGAGAAGGAAAGGTGACGAGTGTTCCTGACGATTAGGTGTTGATAACTGTAAAAAATGAGGTTGTGATAGACGTTGGTGGTGACACATAGAGCTGGTTGCTGATGTTGTTTGTGTTGGTAGCACGAGGTAAACAAAACAGTGGTTGTGATGGATGGTGACAAAGACAATGATGCTGACAAGTTATTCCAGCGTCGTGTTGGTGATGCTGCAGGAGTGTAAGAGGAGTAAGCTGGCAGGAGTGCAAAGACTGTGATGGATATGACTGACGAGATAAATGGTTATAACTTACGGCTTTGAGTGGTGGAGGCGGCGTGCGGCGTTAGTCTTTTCCAATCCCAATCACCGTTATGACGACATGCCAGGAATAGAAACTTCTCCGTATGTAGGACAGTTCAAGTTTCAGGTTAACTGTTAGTATTGCCTCACCCACAGTCCGAAGAAGATCCAGGAAAAGAGCAAGTTTCTTACACACACACACACACTTTCACACCTTGATCCACATTCCCCAGCAGCGTGGAGCGTGTGGAGGCGTGGGCATGGAGGGAGCGTGGTCGGGGAGGCGTTGGTGTGATTGGTTCAGTGACACACCCACGCCTACAAAACCTCACCTGCCCTCACTTAGTAACACTCGATAAGCTCTCTTCAATCACTAATTACCCGTTTCTGGAAGTAATATGATGCAGTCCTTGCTATTCTGGAGCCAACACGCACGTAACACTAAAAGGCGAGGCACTCAACAGACGGCAATGTTATTACGAATATACAGCGCTGGGAGCAGCGTTCTCTGGGTGGAGCGGGAGTCCGACGCAACCTCCCTCTATCATGGAACAAACCTTACTGAACCGTTCTCGTCCGTCAGCCGAGCCGAGGGGGCAGCCGCAGCGAGACCAAGCCATCCACCCACCACATGCCTTCCCCACGTCCCTCACTCCCTCTCCCAGCAGACCAACCACCTTACAGCTGATGGGGTGACGTCACGCCGCACCTATGCTGCTACAACCCACACTCGGCTCCTCCTACCCCTCTTCCTCCTACGAACGAGCCTCGTGCATGTATATGTAAACAAAGTAAGGATGCGACCTTGGAGGTTTGCTTTGCTCATCTCGAGTTTGGTTGAGAGAGAGAGAGAGAGAGAGAGAGAGAGAGAGAGAGAGAGAGAGAGAGAGAGAGAGAGAGAGAGAATCTTCCCAGTGTTCCGCGTCGTGGCAGGTTATTGGATACACAACCGTGATCTCACCTGAGCGAAACAATGGTCGCTCATGGTAAGGAAATACCAGAAAGACCTTTGCGATCATCTGTGCTGAGAATGTGATGCTGCACACACACACACACACACACACACACACACACAAAGCAGAAAGCCTCGCATCAATCTTGGAGTTAGTAGGGAGTCAAGTTTGTTTGTGTTTGAGTAATAATATACAACTTCACTAAGCACAAGTGTATTTCTGTAAACAGGTGTAAGAATAAACTGTCAACTAGAAAGAGTTACATAAAAGCTACACACACACACACACACACACACACACACACACACACACACACACGTAGGTGTATGCTATTCAAGAGTTCCGCGCTGTTAAACTCAGATGAACTTTCCGAGAAATGGACACTCATACCTGTTGTAAGGACTTCCGCTGCGTCTGTGTTGGGCTAAATGCTTCCCAGAAACAGGTGAGACAGCTCACAGCCTCAGCACTATCGATGACCTTGAGATTCGCCGCTCCCTTCTCTCCATTCTTTCTCTGCACCTGTGCCCAGCATCGCCTAGGGCACTGCGGTGCGGGGCGGGGTGGATGTGGTACGGGCCGCGGGGTGAGGTGGCCGAGTGTACTGCTCACCTCTACCCTCCACCAGGAAGCAATGAAAATACAAGGTGGAGCCAAGAGTCACAAGCCGCGCCTCACTGACTCTCTGCTCTCTACCCTGATCTCATATATATTCGATCAGTTTCGTGATATGCATTTATTAGCAGTAAAGCCTTGCTGGTCCTCTCCTCATTCCTCCTGGCCCTGGCCCTCCCGCTCCACTGCAAGGTCTGCTTCACGCAGCTCGTTGCAGCCACAGCAGGACCACTGAACCACCGATTCCGCTTCGCTAAATAGCAAAAGATAATTTCGTCCTGGTCGTCCCCGGAAGACAGCCGTCACCCGTTGTGCGGCGATCCGGCCATTCACGTCACCTGGACCTCTCTGGCGCATTAAACTGCAGTAAAATTTGATGCACTGCTGGCCATCAACTGAACTTTCATGAAAAGAATAATTTGAACACCATAAGTTTTACAGATTTTTACTGCCCCGCATGACGCGGCGCTCGTGCTGGTTGTTGTCCATTACTAACGCTGTCATGCACTCCTCTACGAGGGTTTGATTTCAAGTGTTGCTATGGTCACAACGACTCTGTGACGTGGACACCCTCAACGGTCAGCAGTTTCCTCAAGACACTGAGCGAGGCGCGTGCTGAAGAGGAGCTCCTTACTTATGACATCCACTCACGGGATCGGGAGAGACACCTGGCCCGCGACGTAGCAGGTGACTGCCTCATATTCGGCACCCCTTGCTGTTGCAGTGGTGGTGGTGGTGGTGGTAGAGACGTGCCCGGGAGGACAGGTCAGGGAGGGTGTTGGGGTGAACAAAGGGAAGCTCCACGGTGCATAATGTGATTACAACTTAATAGAAACACGTGATTCATGTGTCCTCCATTTCCGATAAGCAAAATTGGAGCTTAATGCTGATAGCAAGCCTTCCACCTATACTTATATACTCGCAAAATGTTGCGCGCACACACACACACACACACACACACACACACACACACACACAGTCCACATTTTGACATCATGTCACTCGAGACGACCCGCAACACACTGAATCGACACAAGTCTCGTGTCCCTGACGCAGGTCTCATCGCCTTACCGCCGCTTCCCCGCCAAGTCAAGGCGAGTTTGAGTCCTGCGCGTGCCCGTGCAGTGTGTCTAAGGGCGGCCTGTCCTCGTGTGTGAAGGCGGAGCAGTCAGCCAGCCCGCAGCGAGGCGTGTCGCCTTTCACGGCACAGAGCCGCTACCAACCACAGCTTCCAAAGAAATCCAAGAACAAAAAGTGGCGAAGCTTTTTTTTTTTTTATTTTCAAATATTTCGTAACCTGGAAAAAAAAAGTTTTCTGAATCAATTCTTGCACAAAGAAGTCTCCGAGAAACCTTGCTTAAAAGAACTTGATGAAAATGGTTAAAAACTAAAGAAAACATTCCTTCAAACTGGAAAGTGTTTCCCGAAACACAACGGGAGGGAAAAAAGAGGAAAGAGAAAAGTTCATATTGTGAAAACCGAAATGAAAAATCTAAAGAGAAAACGAGAGCGGCAAGGGAGCAGCGCCCCTCCAGGTCGTACTTTCACTTCTGTCCTCCATCCCTCATTTTCTCCGTCATGCGTATACCCTTCCCTTCCTTGTCCTGGTCATACAATTGTTACATGTATGCTCCTACTTCTTGTTTTCCTTCATGCTCCTTCCACTTTCTCCACCTTATATCCCCTCCACCTCTCCTATTCCTCACAGCAACCACCTATACACTCGATCCCCTCCTCTCACTCTCGCAGTTGCAGCAGAGCGGCTCCTGGATACAGTGTTCTAGTCTCTCCATCGGTGTATCTCACACGCAACTTGTTTCGTGTCAGTGAGATTCCGCTGGACAAGGGACACCGCATCCAGCACTGATATCATCACACGACACTTCATCTGCGGGCCACCAATGACGTAGCAAAGGTCCGCGTCACCCATCTCAGGGAGGGTGACGAATCTATCACACAGACAGACAGACCTATCCCTCTCCACTCATCCCTATCACCTCTCCATCATCCCCTTCCCTTCTCTCTCCTAATCAACCACACACCACTATCTACGAGTACCTACCACCCGTATCTCCATTCCTGCCATCCATTCCCGTCCTTTCCTTTTACCCATTTCCCTCCCACCACCACTACCACCACCCCCGCCGCCGCCGCCAATTACTACCTGGCTGGATTTAATCATGACCCCCAAACATTACACATTCAAGGCAGATTTTCTCATGAGGGACGCTCAGAACTCATGAATTTCCTGCCGTAAGTGAAGCATTAGCCAGATTATGTCAGTCAGTGCGGTGCCTCCTCCTCCTCCTCCTCCTCCTCCTCCTCCTCCTTATGTTCGCCTTCTCCTCTTCCTCCTCCTCCTCCTACTGAATGACAGCTTCATCTCTCTCTCTCTCTCTCTCTCTCTCTCGATGGTCATCCTCTATTCATCTATATTTATCTTTTCTAGGTTTATTTCCATTTATATCTGTGTTGAATCTCTCTCTCTCTCTCTCTCTCTCTCTCTCTCTCTCTCTCTCTCTCTCTCTCTCTCTCTCTCTCTCTCTCTCTCTCTCTCTCTCTCTCTCTCTCTCTCTCTCTCTCTCTCTCTCTCTCTCTCTCAGGGCTATCCACTCATTCTATTCGTTTATTCATGGACGTAAACTCCCCCTTTGTCCCCTCATAATCCAACCACTGTCCTGCCTCCCTCTGGTTCTCCTCTTCCCCTCCTCCTACACTTCCCTATGCCGTGTCCCTTCCCACCTCCACGCCGCCCCTTAAACCGTAAACCTTCCCTTACCATCCCTCCTGCAGCTGAACCTCTCAACAGTTCCTCCTTCTCCGTTTTCCTTACCTTATCTTTACGTCGTAACAATTTAACTTGACCCACCCGGCTAATCTTATGTAACTACTTTATCTATTTTTTTTTTTAACTTTTTTACTTTTTCTTATCTTTTTATCATTTTAATCTGATCTAATTTGCTTAAACCTTTTCTATTTAACTTGTCTTTTTTTTTTTTTTATTTATACCATGTGGGCTTTACACGGGAATTTATGGGCTAAAGGGGATACTTTTTCGGATATCACCTTTCTCAAAGCCCACCCGCTAGGAAACCGTTGCTCCGAGTGAGGAAGCCCAACCTACACTCGGACCGTGGACAGGATTCGAACCTGTGCGCTTGGAGACCCCTCTTATTATAAACTACGTTAGGTTAGGTTAGGTTAGATTAAGACGATTTAAATTAGGGTTGCTTAGGATTGGCTTGGTTAGGTTGCGTTAAACCCTTCAGTACCATGGCACGTTTCCATACTCATTCTGCTCACTGTTCGGTGACTTTATACAGCTTCAGAAACTTGTGGCGGAATAAAATAGTGAAGACTCTGGTCATTAATCTTCTGACCACCATAGACCATTCCTAATGTCAATGAAATGGTCTAATCGTACACAACTCTCAAGGTAAAAATGTGTGCCAGTATTGAAGGGGTCAAGTTCATCAACAGAAAAATGGTTCTAGGGTAAAATTTTCTTGTATTTTTTTGGGGAAATCTTCATGGATGAGTTTATCACCATTTCACCCCCTCCCTCTCTCTCTCTCTCTCTCTCTCTCTCTCTCTCTCTCTCTCTCTCTCTCTCTCTTGGCATTGCAGTGGAGACCATGCCTGCCTTCACACACTCCAGGCATTCCTTTCTGCACCCTCCCTCTTCCTCCTCCGCTAACCCTCTCACCCTTCCCGCCGCCAGCACGCACTTAAGCATCCACGCACTCCAGTAGGCGCCCCTCACGTGTCTCCCTGGGACGCGAAGGAGGCGCTGAAGGAGGCAGGGACAATGTTGGATAGACTCGCTATGTCCGTGTTGAGAATTCCTCCCATTGCTTCTCTTCGTGTTCTCTCAATAAGGTTTGGTTTGGTTAAGTTAGGTTAGGTTAGGTTAGATTAGGCTGATAGTTTGGTCAAGTTAAGGTAGTAAGGGTTAGGTTAGGTTAGGTTCAAGTTTATTCAGGTCATTCAGGTTCAGGTTTAACTTTGGTGAGGGCAGGATGGTTAGGTTAGGTTAAATTTAGTTAGATGGTTTAAGAGCAGCTGAGTCGGTGCATGGGAAGGCTGAGGGAAAAGAGGGTTTAGCTTACTGTGAAGGGAGGAGGTTAGGTAGGATGTGATGTCAAGGCTGATAATTGTTTGTTCTTGTGTTTTGTTTGTTGTTTGTGTCAGCTCTCTCTCTCTCTCTCTCTCTCTCTCTCTCTCTCTCTCTCTCTCTCTATAACAAGGTTGGACCATGGCCCATTATAATGAACAAAACCACAATAGACAGCGAATTCCAAAACTGCAGAGAGAGAGAGAGAGAGAGAGAGAGAGAGAGAGAGAGAGAGAGAGAGAGAGAGAGAGAGAGAGAGAGAGAGAGAGAGACGGAGACGGATGTAAATATGTATTCATGAACACACACACACACACACACACACACACACACACACACACACACACACACACACACACACACACACACACGTCAAAAGTTACTCCTACTGTGGAGAATGGTCCAGACAAGGACACAATTCTCTCTCTCTCTCTCTCTCTCTCTCTCTCTCTCTCTCTCTCTCTGTGATAATTAGTGAAGTGCTCCTCTGATGTGCTCATTATGTACTATTTCCTTGCATTAGAAGTCCAAAGTAATTATTTCTTACTCATGCTGACACCAGAAGAGCATCATCATCATCATCATCATCACCATCATCATAATTAGCATCATCATTATCATTATTATTATCCTTATTATTATTAATGATAGTTTTTTGTGTCAGTTATGATGTATAAAAATTTCCCCTCTTTTCTTTAATAAGTTGTGATTAGTTATATATCTCGTTAGTGACGGTGGTTGTGGTAGTGGTGGTGGTGGTGGTGGTGGTGGTGGTGGTGGTGGTAATAGCGCTAGTAGAAGTATAGAAGTGGTGATTGTGATAGTAGCATTAGTAGTTGCAATAATGGTAGTGGTAGTGTACTGATGGTTGTAATGGTTACTGTGGTGGTAGTGATGGTGGTAGTGGTGAAGGTAATGAATGTCACGGCTTTCGCAAAGAATTATAAGAGATTTCAAACACTAGCAGATCTTCACTTCCTCACAAAAGAAAAGTTGTGTAATTCATGAGTACCACTGCTTAGTGTCGGGGTATCAATGTTTGGTGGTGTGGTGGTAGTGGTGGTGGTGGATGTGGAGTAGCGGTGTTGTGGCTGAGAAGTGGTGGTGGTGGTGGAGGTGGCACGAAACAAGATGGCTTTGGAAAGTTATAATAATGTTAAGTTTGTGGCACTATCCGCCTCACTGAGTGCCTGGTGAAGTGACTGATTGAGTGAGAGACTGACTGACTGGCTGGCTGGCTGGCTGGCTGGCTGGCTGGCTGACTGACTGACTGATTGGTTAGCTTGGTGGCTGACTGACAGATCAATTGACAGGAGTGCTGACTAATGGAGTTGATTGATACATGACTGATTATGAACAGTGACGGATTGGCTGTCTCCCTGACTGATCGACTGACTGACTGATTTACTGAATGACTAATTGATTGCTTCCCTTCCTACCTGCCCAACTGTCTGACTGATGTACTGACTGACTATTTTGCTGACTTGAAGGAAAAACAGAACCTAACCACAACATTAACAATTAGAACATAGTAATTGCCTTCCTCTTCCTCCTCCTCCTCATTCCCCTCCCCATCCTCCTCCTCCTCCTCCTCCTCCTCTACTCGCAACACCGTCACACAAAGCCAGCCTGTTTCCCTCTCCCTCTCTCCCATTCTTTTTCTCTTATCGGCGTGTGACAACTAATACAATTAATGTTTGTGTTACATTTTTTCCACCACGCCTCGAACGTTTTGTTTGGAATACAAAGTGTGTGTTTATGGTGAGCTGGCGAGAACAGGGGGAGGGGAAGGGAACGCTGAGCTGTCTATTCCCCTTAATGAAAGACCTGTGACAAAGAAGAGAGGAGGAGGAGGAGGAGGAGGAGGAGGAGGAGCTTAGTTACACTGAAGACTATAACGCTTCCTTTTCTTCTTCCTCTCAACACACAAATCTAACTATCACTTCTTTCCTCTCCTTCACTTTCTCCTCCACGCTCTGTCTCAAATAACAAACACAACACAGCGGTCTATTAACTCGAATTATTCATTATCTGTTTTATTGCTAACATGATACCCTTCATAATTTTTCCGTGGAAGAAGTGGAGGCTGTGTCACGGTGGAGGAGGACGTGGATGTGGAAGCAGAGCAGAAGCAGCAAGGGGTTGATTTTTAAACGGTTTTCATGCAGCTGACTCCACGTAAAAAGAAAAGAAGTGGTGTGACACAGGGATTATTGCTTTGCCCTTTCAAGTTTCGGAGTGGCAGGGAAGGTGTCAAAAAAGAAACTCAGGACAATATGCGTCGTTACTAAAGCCGATATTTTCTCACACGTTATGAAATGTCACCCTTTAGAGATAGGTGGTTGGTGATGACGCAACATGACAGTACAGAGAAGCAGCACCAGGAGTGACACATCTTATCTTCTCCCAACTTACTTCACTTTTTCATGACACGCTCTCAACATTAGATAGTGTAACTTATCACAAACAACCTTATACTGTCTGACAATACGCTACTGTTTGTCTCGAGAGCTTCCATGTTGCATTTATTATTCTTCTTACTTCATTTCTTCCTTCTTACGTAGAAGCAGCAAGGATTGATTTTAAACAGTTTTCACGCCGCTGACTCCACGTAAAAGAAAAACAAAGAAGTGGCGTGACACAGGGATTATTGGTTTGCCCTTTCAAGTTTCGGAGTGGCAGGGAAGGTGTCCAAAAAGAACCTCAGGACAATATGCGTCATTACTAAAGCCGATATTTTCTCACACGTTATGAAATGTCACCCCGTAGATATAGACGGTTGGTGATGATGCACCCTGACGGTACAGAGAAGCAGCACCAGGAGTGACATCTTATCTCCTCTCTAAAGATACTCCATCCAACTAACTTAACCCCTTCACTACTGATAAACATTTTTACCTTGAGATTTGAGTATGATTAGACCATTTTATTAACATTAGGAGGGGTCTATGGAGGTCAGAAGATTCATGACCACAGTCTTCACTATTCTAATCACCCATATAAGTTTCTGAAGCTTTTTAAAATCAGCAAATAGCACGCAAAATGAATATGAAATTGCGTCATGGTTAACTTCTTCACGTCACGCTCTCGAGATAAGATAGTGTAGCTTATCACAAATAACCTCATACTGTCTGACAATACCCTACTGTTTATCTTGAGCTTCTATGTTGCATTATTATTCTCCTTACTTCATTTCTTCGCTCTTACGTGTTTCATTTGCCCTGTCTCTGTTGTGCCTGCAGGTGACGAGCTGCATTGAATCGGGGAGAGAGGAATGGGCAGGGAACACTTAATTACTGATGATGGATTACTGAGGAGCACAACACAGCAGACACTCATGCTTGTAAGGTTTCAGGTGTGGGTGAAGCGAATCCGGCAGGAGAGGGAGGGGGAGAGAGGGAATGGATTAGAATGAGAGTAAGAAAGTGAGGGGGATGGGAAAGCAATGTGATTATAGTAATGTAAGAAGGGATTAAGCAACATGAGAGAGAGAGAGAGAGAGAGAGAGAGAGAGAGAGAGAGAGAGAGAGAGAGAGAGAGAGAGAGACTGTTTGATGTAGTACAAGGAATGCGTCAAGTACTGAGATCTGTTCACCGGAAACCCCCACCCCTCTCTCTCTCTCTCTCTCTCTCTCTCTCTCTCTCTCTCTCCTTCGTTCCCCGCGTCAGGTATCGGCACTAATCGCCCTTGCGGAGTGTCGCGGAGGTGCTCTGGGACTCCTCCAGCAGCACCCTCACACTCCCCCGGGGCTGGCTGGGGCGCGCCGGGCTCCTCACAGTGGCTGGGTTCAGATGCAACAGTCGTCTCTGTGCCTCCATTATCACGCGGTAAGAAAGGTTATCGTTGTTACCTTGATTACGTGCCTCTAACCTCGTGACACACACATACACATACACACACACACACACACACACACACACACACACACACACACAGAAGAGCAGAGCAAAGCAAAGCAGAAGAGAGAGAGAGAGAGAGAGAGAGAGAGAGAGAGAGAGAGAGAGAGAGAGAGAGAGAGAGAGAGAGAGAGAGAGAGAGAATCTAGCACCTTTAAGAGACACATACCGAGGCATAACCAGACTCAAAGCACAGACACATTAAGTACACATGATGCCTCCTCCCTTGCTCTCCCTTCCCTTCCCTTCCTTTCCCTTCCCTTCCCTCCCCTTCCCTTCTCCTCCTATGTCTAGATTACCCCGGTGCTGCCCAAGGGAGACGGCAGAGGGCGTGAGGTCCTCGTGTGTGTGTGTGTGTGTGTGTGTGTGTGTGTGTGTGTGGAGGGACACTTAACTTGGCATAGTGTAAGATTTCTCTCCTCCTCCTTAAGATGGGAGGGACTCGTGAGGGAGCTTATTAAGTGGACAGGAGGAGGAGGAGGAGGAGGAGGAGGAGGAGGAGGGAGGGTGTAGAAGAAGAAGAAAGAGGAGGAGGAGGAGGAGGAGGAGGAGGAGGAGGAGGAGGAAGGAAGATGTAGAAGCAGGAGGAAGAGGTGGAGGACAGGAATGAAGCCAAAAGGAAGTGGAGAAGAGGAAGGAAGGAAGGATAATGAGGAGGAGAAGGCGGGTGGAGGTACAGTACTAGTATTGGTGGTAATGGCAATATTCTGACCTAACCTAACTTCACATACTCAACAATATCGAAGTTATAAAGGCAACATATTGAGTGATGGGAGCTTATAATGTTATGTGGAGGAAGAAGAAGAAAAAAACAAACACTTGCTGGCGATGGGTAGGGACTGAGAGAAGACTGGGGAGTGGAGAGAGGGAGAGGAAGGAGGCGAGGAAGGAAGAGAGGGGTCCAGCTAGCGACACATTGAAGGGAGGAGAGGAACAGGAAGACAATGCTATAGTGGTCCAGCAAAGCGTGAGTCCTGGATATTCTCAAGGCCGAGAGAGAGAGAGAGAGAGAGAGAGAGAGAGAGAGAGAGAGAGAGAGAGAGAGAGAGAGAGAGAGAGAGAGAGAGAGAGAGAGAGAGAGAGAGAGAGAGAGAGAGAGAGAGCGCTAACTCAAGCTAATCGAACATACCGTAACGTAGCTTTGTCTAATGTAAGCTAACCTAACTGAACCTGAAATAAATTAACCTAACATGATCTAATCTGGGCAGACCCAACACAGTGTAACCTTAATAACTGCTGTCTCTGTTTACAGTTCCCACCCACAGCGAACCTCTCGTGATGCCAAGGTCTCGTCGTGAACCCCGCTAATCTAAGGAATGATTCTCTCTCTCTCTCTCTCTCTCTCTCTCTCTCTCTCATCGCCACCATCTAATCTTATACATAAAAATAATAAACAAATAGCTAAATAAAACAGCTAAAGAAGAGCCAAACTGAAATCTTTTACGACTTTGACTTATCTTGAAGGTTAATAAAGTGATCTGGTGCAGGGTCAGAGTGACATTCTGAAGGACACGCCACTGACAGCTGAGGGAAAGAATGCTTCAGGGGATCATCATGTTACTCCCTGTAGTCTTGTGTCTGTTGAGCATAAAATGTCTTGTATCCTTACTCTAATAAAGGACTAAGTGTCATATTATCATTACCAGTCAACGGTCGATGTGCCTTACTAGTGTCAATATAAATAAATTTTTGACCATTTTTCTCGAGCCCTGAGCTGGATAAAAAAAAAAGAACAAGGAAAAATTCACGGATGAGAAACTGTTTTGTCGACATCATCAAGTTGGCAAACAAGAAGCGTAAAAAGTAACATATGAGTATGAAATATGAATTTAATAGAAACTTTTTACAATATGGAGTAAGTACTATGATTTAATATTGGCATTAGAAAATCTTGTTGAATTTATTATAAACACGAGAACAGTCTGTAAGCTTCAAACTTGCATGGAATTATCAAGTTAACCTCCAAGGCCACAGAGATGATTAGTCGGGTTCGCAAAGGTTCATTCTCCTGTTAGTAATGTAAAAATCTTGCCTACCTCTCTTTAGAAACATAAAGTCACCCTTTTATACTAGAAAATTTTTACCGTGGGATTTGTGTATGATTAGACGATTTTATTGACATTGGGAAGGATTTATGGAGGTCAAAAGAATAATGGCCAGAGTTTTCACCAGTTTAATTCCCCGTATGAGTTTTAGAAGCGGTATAAAATCACTAAATCGTAAGCAAAATTAATATGGAAAGGCGTCATGGCATAGAAGGGGTCAAATAGCGCTTTAAAGAACAGTTGAGTCGAGATGCGGGCCAGAAATGTTGTAGAATATTACCATTACTTCCTATATGCATCTCTCACTCTTGATGGGACAGCTTATCACAGCCACGTATACCTAAACACAGTTAGATTTTCTTTACGTTTGGTGAGTTGAGTGAGGTAGAGAGGCAGGCAGTCAGTCATATAATTCCCCTTCACCTCTCGTCCCCAGCCAACCTCATCGCCTTCCTTGCCGCCTCCAGGGACACGAGGGAGGAGCAGCTTGGGGAGGATAGTGTTGCGTGGAGGAGTCGCCGTGGGTAGTATAAATCATCTCCAGCTTTCCTCCTTCCACTCACTTTGTCCACCTTCCTCCTCCTTCTCCTCCTCCTCGTCTCAAATTGTTTCTGTGTCTCCTTTTCCCTCCTCTCTCTCTCTCTCTCTCTCTCTCTCTCTCTCTCTCTGTCATGCTGACGGTGTTTTTCCTGAGAGAGAGAGAGAGAGAGAGAGAGAGAGAGAGAGAGAGAGAGAGAGAGAGAGAGAGAGAGAGAGAGAGAGAGAGAGAGAGAGAGAGAGAGAGAGAGGGGGAGGGCTGCTACTACTATGACCATTACTATTATAACAACACTTGATGAAATACACACACACACACACACACACACACACACACACACACACACACACACACATATACACAAAGACAGTATTGCATTTCCCCTAATTAGTTTTTTTCCTCTTCTTTTCTTCTCCTTTTTTTT
>NC_059272.1:18445985-18450985 GCF_017591435.1 Portunus trituberculatus | reverse complement strand
TGTAATTTTCTCTTTTCACACCTTGCTTGTCTTCTGCTTCTGTTTACTTGTCTGTCCATTAGTCCTGTCTGTCCATCTGTCATCCTCTCTTATTTCTACCCTCCATTCCACCCCATGCTTCTGTCCGTCTCTCTGTTTACCTTGTTTTGTCTCAGTGTTACGTGGGCTAATAAATAAATATGTACTCATGTGGTTTTGATTCCTTTTACAGCTTAATCTCTTGTCTCGTCCTCTATCTGTACCCATTATCTTTTTTTCTTCTTTTTTCTTTTCTTTGTTTCTTACTTCCATTTTAGTCATCTGTACCCATCTCTCCTTTAAAGTATTTCCTCTCATACTTATATACATTACTGTCCCACAACACCCACCTCTCCTCCTCCTCCTCCTCCTCCTCCTCCCTTTCTCTCCTTTACTTGTACCCTTCCTCCTCCTCATCACTGTACCGTATCCTCAGCGGGGAAGAGAGGACTGTAAAAGATTTGCGTTTAATTGTTTAAGAGGATAATGATTCAAGGGGAAAAAATAATGATGAATGTAAAGGGCAAAAAAATGAGTGAGTAACTACTGGGAATAAATTTATGGGAGAAAAAATGGTTTGTTCGTGTGACAATGCGAGGGGAATTATGAAAGTGGATTATAAAGCGACAGTGATGTAATTCAAGTCTCGTACAGTGGGAGAGAGAGAGAGAGAGAGAGAGAGAGAGAGAGAGAGAGAGAGAGAGAGAGAGAGAGAGAGAGAGAGAGAGAGAGAGAGACTATGTGTGTGTGTGTGTGTGTGTGTGTGTGTGTGTGTGTGTGTGTGTGTGTGTGTGTGTGTGTGTGTGTGTGTGTGTGTGTGTGTGTGTGTGTGTGTGTGTGTGTGTGTGTGGATTCAACGAAAAGTAAAGGGATGTGTTGTGTGCGGATAGATATTAGGAGACGATGAGAGCGATATATTGTGAAAGACGAAATTAAGGAAAAGTAATGAAGGTTATGCTGAGAAACAGATGAATTTAAGGGAAAGTACAGACGGATGTGTTATGAGAAGGTTAGTTTAAGGAGAAGTATACAGAGGAAATGTAGAAATTGTTAGATCCAAGAAAAGATACGAGTAATTACAGGGAAAATATTGAAGGTAAAAGATCGACTTCAGGAAAATAATGAAAATCAAGCTAAGGGGTTATTTCTGGTTAAAGAAAGAGAAATAAAAGAAAATAGATGATAAGGAAGTTAAATGAGATCGACCTAGTTGTAATAGCTAATAAATAGATAAAGAAAGAGAAAACGTCAAAGAAATGTTGGTAATGGAATAAAATACGTTTGGCAAATAACGAAGGGAAAATAATATGAAAGTTTAATGCGACAACGAATAGATTAAGGGAGAAAAAAAATACATAACTAAATATTTAAAGTGCGTTTACTTAATTGCAGGAGAAAAAAAAATACACAAATTAGTAAATAAAAAAAGTAAATACATGAATCCATTAATAAGATTTACTAAAATATAAAAAAATAATGGTAACTAAAATGTATCAGAAAAAAAAAAAAAACGTTTAAAGCGATTAATCTAGAAGGAAAAAAAGGGAAAAGAAGGGAAAACAAACATAAATGCAAACTCAGTCCACAAAAGGAAAACAACAAAAGTGAAAAGAATAATGAGAACACAAAGAAATGAGAGGTCGTCACACACACACACACACACACACACACACACACACACACACACACACACACACACACACACACACATACTATACATACAAAAACACGTACATAAGAATATTTGACTAAAAAAGAAATGTCTGCAATATATTTGCTTTGAAGCGACAACACACAAGTGGCAGCGTGCAGGAGGAGAAGGAGGAGGAGGAGGAGGAGGAGGAGGAGGAGGAGGAGGAGGAGGAGGAGGAGGAAGCTTCACCCAAGAGACTCCTCCATCAGTGTTGACGAAGACAGCACGCCAGTATATCATGCACATGTTAGACTTAGTGAGAAGGTCCTGTGCTGTGGTGGTGGTGGTGGTGGTGGTGGTGGTGGATGCAGTATGGTGTGGAGTGATGCGAGACGGTCTTGTGGTGGTGGTGGTGGTGGTGGTGGTGGTGGTTGTGGTGATGTTGATGCTGCTGTATATCTAATGTCACTATGATTCATCCTCTCGTGTCTCCGTTACCATGTCTGGTTTGGCTTTCCTTGATCTCAGTTATATTATTTTTGCATCTATTGTCTTCCCTCCACGTGGTTTCCTTCACAGTTGGCATAGTTACAGGTAAGGGAGATTAACAGAGGCTTGTGTGGAGGAGGAGGAAGGAAATAGAAAGGAAATACAGGTGGAAAAGTGGACAGGTGTGTGGACGTATGTGTGTGTGTGTCTGTGTGGGAAGGGAGTTATTTTCCTTTATCTTCCCCTCACCTCTTCCCCTTCCTGCACCCACTCCTCCTTTTCCCTTGCGTCATTCCCACCTCTGCGCCGCTCCCTGGAACCCTCACCGGCACACACACACACACACACACACACACACACACACACACACACACACACAGACAACATTTCGAAGCAAGGAAAAATATTCTCATGTACCATTTTACGAATCAATAATCAATGAGTCAGAAGACGGTAAAGGAGGAGGAGGAGGAGGAGGAGGAGGAGGAGGAGGAGGAGGAGGAGGAGGAGGAGGAGGAGGAGGAGGAGGAGAAGAGGGCGTGCCATTCCTTCCCTTCAGACAGGTGGAGCAGCCTATCCCTTTTCCTTCCCCTTCAGTTATCCAGCCATATAAGCCACTTCACCTGCGTCTCCACCCACTCCACCGCCTTGCACAAACATGGCGCTCGTACACGTACACCTCTCTCTCTCTCTCTCTCTCTCTCTTCATTATTCTCCTTCATCCTTTCCTTCACCACCTTCACCATTCAAAACACTACGTCCGTCCTCCTCCTCCTCCTCCTCCTCCTCCTCCTCCTCCCCCTCCTCTTCCTATTCCTATTCCTCTTCTTCCACATCCTTCTCTTCTTTCTTCACCACCGCAATCAGTCTTCCTCGTCCTCCTCCTTCATTCCTTCCCTTCATCAACACCATCAACATATCCGCCTCTATCTTTCCACCACCACCACCACCACCTCACCACCACCACCACCACCACCTCGGAAACAAAGGAGCAACAGCTGACCACTTATCCTCCACACTTGGGTTTTAATGACTTTTCTTAGCCAATCACAGAACGTCTTCTCACCACCCACCGACCAATTCTTCCTCCTCCCTTCTCCCTTCCCCTCCTTTCCTCTCCCTTCCTTTTCCCTTCCTCCCTCCCTCTTCCATAAAGCCATTTGGAGAAGAAAGACAGAGGGGAAAAAAAAAAAAAAAAAAACAGACCGCTATTCTCATCAACGTTTTTTTTTGTTTAATTTCAATCTTATTAATATCATAAGTTATGGTAATATTCTCTCTCTCTCTCTCTCTCTCTCTCTCTCTCTCTCTCTCTGAGGCTACATTTGCTTGCTTTTATAAGAAATCGATACATTTATTCCTTCATCTTGTCTCCCTGACAGTCGTGGCGGCGGCGTCCTTAGGGTTCCCAGGGATACATCATCGTCTCACTTTACGAGGCATTAATACTTTCTAGGCCATGCGAGGCGAGGCGCTGTTAAGACGCTAAACAACGACACGTCACTAGAAAACAAGGAATTAATAAAACTCTCGCCCCAGACAGCCAGTAATACCAGAGCGAGGCGAGGCTGCTGCGGCGGGACACTGAGGCATTGAGGTTGCATAAAAATATACTATTACCTATTAGGCTCAAGCGACGCACGCACACTGAGGCGATTTATTGATATTCCGAAGTCTGTATTGTCCGCGATGGCTGTGCGGCTGCCAAAACCTCGACGCGCTTACGTTTCGCCAATAAAGTCTTGACGAAATATTTGGGGACGAGTGGTGGAGCGATGGCGGGGCGGCGAGGCGAGGCGAGGCGAGGCGAGGCGAGGGAGACGGAGCGAGGGACGTGTAAAAAGTTTGTTTGGTGGAACAGTCCCGCGTTATGGGTCGCCGTGATGCATATACTGCCTCCCTCGTCAAATGGAGGAGTTTCTATCATGACGACATGCAAAGTTCGTCCCGTGACAAGGTGCCTTCCATTCCGTGACATGCTACTTTTCCCTGCCGAGCCCTATTCCTTCATGCCCAATCCCCTTTCTCCTTGCCACGACCCCTTCTACCTCCTCCAGCCCCATTCGTCACTCTTCCTCCCATCTAACCCTCACCTGCCCACGCAACGCCCACGGCCGTCATGCATCCTGCCCTCTCCCACCCCTTCCTCGATCCCTGGCCCCTGACCGCCATTCGCTGCTTTCATAAGAGAACTTTTATTCTGGACTATCGATTAAGAATGTCTGATATTAAACATTCTTCCCCAAACTGCTTGTAAAGACAGACAGACTCCACGCTGCCTGAGGCGAGTCAAAAACAAGAGTGATGGATCAGATATTTTCACAAACTCTTCTTTGAAAGGCCACGTTACCATAATATTAATCGGAATAACAAATCCTTTACTTGCGACACCGGTTAGCACACTCCCGCCCTGCAGCAACACACTGAGAAGTAAACACACAAACTTTGAAGCAACTGCTGTTACAATGAGTCTTAATTCATACGTCACTATTACTTTTTTTTTGGTAATATTCATAGTTTGTATTTCTGTACTCTTGCTAACGCGTGGATCCCGCCTCCTCAACGGCACCACGCCCTGTGTTTCCAGCATGCATTCCCGGGGCGTCCTGTGCATGCTCAACCTCTTCAGTACTGGGACGCATTTTTACCGTGAGTTTTGTGTACGATTAGACGATTTTATTGACATTAGGAAGGGGCTATGGAGCTCAGATTAATAGCCAGTCTTCACTATTGCAATCCCCACATAATTTTCTGAGGTTGTGTAAAATCCTCAAATAGTAAGCAGAATGAAAATGAAAAGACATCATGGTAATCAAGGCGTTAAGTCAGTGCATGTCGGGATGTGTTCACGGACAGACAT
>NC_059272.1:18435985-18443485 GCF_017591435.1 Portunus trituberculatus | reverse complement strand
TTTTTTTGTTTTCTTTCTCGTACGTTTGTGTTTCAACATTTCTTCTCTTCCTCTTCTTTCTTTGTTTTGTTCTTCATTGTTTTTTTGTTTGTATTTGATATTATTTGTGTTTATCCTCGTCTTCTTTTTCTTCTTCCTCTTCTTCCTCCTCTTCCTAGTCTTCGTTTTATTTCGTATGTTTTTAGTTCTTTTTCCTAATCTTCCTCCTTCTTCTCCTCCTCGTCTTCCACTTCCTATTTCTTCGTCTTCTTATTCTTCCTGCGGCATTTCAAATTTAACGAGGTAATTAATCTTTTCCTAGCCCTCTCCTTCCTCCTCCTCCTCCTCCTCCTCCTCCTCCTCCTCCTCCTCCTCCTCCTTCCTCCTCCTTCTCCTCTGATATCTTCATTGCAGGTTCAGAACAAGTCCATCATTCTCTTCTCGTATTTCTCATGCAAGCCTATTTTTCCTTCCCTTATGGCGCATTTGGCTTGTTTGCCCTTGCAGTTTACTTTTTTACTTTGTGACGGAAGAAGTGAAGAGAGACAAGGAGGAGGAGGAGGAGGAGGAGGAGATGAAGGACACACACACACACACACACACACACACACACACACACACACACACACACACACACACACACACACACACAATGGGAGCTAAACGCGAAAACAAGTATGCTAACAAACCACCACCACTACCACAGTGCCACGCGAATAACAACAACACCACATAACTTGAAGCGTCATTACCACATGAGCTGCGGTGAGGAAGGAGGAGGAGGAGGAGGAGGAGGAGGAGGAGGAGGAGTTTAGGGTGTCAGAACAGCTGCGTTTTGTGTACATCACCTCTCTCTCTCTCTCTCTCTCTCTCTCTCTCTGTAATCCTGAAATATGCTGAAAGAATGAAGGAACCATGAGAGAGAGAGAGAGAGAGAGAGAGAGAGAGAGAGAGAGAGAGAGAGAGAGAGAGAGAGAGAGAGAGAGAGAGAGAGAAGTGCAGCAATGAATGGAATTGTGTGTGTGTGTGTGTGTGTGTGTGTGTGAGAGAGAGAGAGAGAGAGAGAGAGAGAGAGAGAGAGAGAGAGAGAGAGAGAGAGAGAGAGAGAGAGAGAGAGAGAGAGAGAGAGAGAGAGAGAGAGAGAGAGACTATTAGCTAACATAAAAAGACAGAGATACTTAAACTTTAGAACTTCAAAGAATGCCTACTGTGCCTCATTCCCTGCGTTTTTTCTTATTTCTTTCAGCACATTTTCTTTTCTTTCTCCTCCTTCTCTTCTTCTTCTTCTTCTTCTTCTTCTTCTTCTTCTTCTTCTTCTTCTTCTTCTTCTTCTTCTTCTTCTTCTTCTTCTTCCTCCTCCTCCTCCTCTTCCTCATTCTTAGGGACTGTTGATGAGGAGTTGGAATATGCGTAAAATCTCTTTAAAAATTTAGCTGAGATGTGTTTGTGAGGAGGAGGAGGAGGAGGAGGAGGAGGAGGAGGAGGAGGAGGAGGAGGAGGAGAAGGAGGAGGAGGAGAGACTCTTTCTCTTCTCTTTATAGGCCTACTCACTCCGGAAGAAGTTGGAAAAAAATGGACATAGGTTGAGACAAGACTGAAGAGGAGGAGGAGGAGGAGGAGGAGGAGGAGGAGGAGGAGGAGGAGGAGGAGGAGGAGGAGGGAGGGAGGGTCGATGTCACCTTTGTCTTCTCTCTAAAACCATTCATATACAACACGACAGTCAACACATCTCTCTCTCTCTCTCTCTCTCTCTCTCTCTCTCTCTCTCTCTCTCTCTCTCTCTCTCTCTCTCTCTCTTACCTTCACCTTTTCCCTCTTCCAACACTCCCCATATGCACACGTCTTATCTCTCCTCTATCTCTCCTTTTCCTCCTGCTCTCACTCTCCTCTCCCACTTCTCCCTCACCTCACCTTATTTACTTCAGCATTCCACTCTTACTCTTTTTCCCCTTACTCCTCCTCTTCGTATTTTTCCCCCTCATCCTGTTCTTTTTCCTCACCTTCCTCTCAGAGCTTCCCCTCTCACTCCTCACTCATGTTCTCCACTTTTGTTCACTCTTTCTCTCTATTCCACATTTTCCACATATTCCTTCTTCATTCTCCACTTCCCACCTCAAACATTCCACAACCACGACTCTCCCCCTCCATTCCATACTCCAATACCCTCCCACCTTCCTCCAATACCTTCCCATCCCCTCTCCCCCAATCCCCACCTACCTTTCCACCTCCTCCCCTCATCCACCACATATTGTCATGGTGATTCGCCACTCATTCTCTGGACACAATGTGGATCCTATCCCTCGCCACGTCACTCCATTTGGCAAACACTCGCCCTCCACAATAGGGAAATAATGTTGACACCACCATCAGTAACAACACCAGCGTCAGGAGCCACAATGACACAACCACCATCACCAGCGTCACCAACCGCAGCAGTGCCAATGATAGCAACACCAACAAGAGTTGGTGTGTGTGTGTGTGTGTGTGTGTGTGTGTGTGTGTGTGTGTGTGTGTGTGTGTGTGTGTGTGTGTGTGTGTGTGTGTGTGTGTTTCCATGTCGGGTGGTAAAAAAGAACACTACGTCACAAGTTTTCTTTCTGACGTCACTGGACTTCCGCCGCCTGATGCTGCAACACACAACCGCCGCTTAAAATAGAAAAATATCGGTCACCTACAGCCTGAAGGGAGAGAGAGAGAGAGAGAGAGAGAGAGAGAGAGAGAGAGAGAGAGAGAGAGAGAGAGAGAGAGAGAGAGAGAGAGAATATGCCGTGCGAACATTTATTTATCCATTTATTTACTGTTATTTTTGTCGTATGCGAAAGTGGTAACCATAGCAACTGTATCCTCTTATCACCTACACACACACACACACGCGCGCGGCTCTAGATCAGGTGTCGATATGTTTAAGAATACCTAAAAAGAGAGAGAGAGAAAAAAAAAGCTTATTTCAAACGTTACAACAGAACTCGACAACTAAAGAAGCTTGTTTTTTTTTATCTGAATGACCCTGAACAGCGTCACTTGGCAGAAATTAAACTACATGTAGTCAAAAAGGCCTTGCTAAATAACCGACCACCTCCTTTGTTGTGGGTTTCTTCTTTCAAAAACATTGGCTAAATTTACACAAGACCATTTTGTTAAGCAGAGTAACAGCAGCGGCAGTCTGAACAGTGTTGGGTTCATTGTTGCCATTAAGGAGACGAGTGGGATAAATACCTACACTTTTAAAGAAGGAATAAAAAATGAAAAAAAAAGGAAAGAGCAAAAGATAAACAGATGAATAGAAAGAGACAGACTGATAAATATACAAAATAAGTAAATAGAAACAAAAATATATGGAAAAATAAAGAGAAAAAAAAGGAAATGAAGGAAAGGAAGAACGATAGAGACAGACAAACAGACAGATCGACCTAACTCTAAAAAAAAGGAAAGAGAGATAAAGATAAACAGATGGATAGATAGAGACAGACGGATGGACATACAAAAAAAAGTAAATAGAAACAAATATAAAGAAAAAAATAAAGAACGAAAGAAAAAAAAAAAAAACGGAGGAAAGAAAGAATGATAGAGAGACAGAGAGACAGAGATAACCTAACGCCGCAGTGAATTATAGGATACAATACAATACAACTAACGAAAAGGAAGAACGATAGAGAGACAGACAAATTAACCTAACTCTACGATGAATTACAGTACCTAATCCCAAGAGACGTAGGATACAAAACAGTAAACCTTTCTTCCACTTTTTCCCTACCTGTCCCACACCTTTCCTTCACCACAAACCACAGCGCGACAGCCCCTTCCGTCCTGCAGCCACCACTAAACACCACGGAAATGAAAAACCTATTCTTTTAACCCTCTCTCTTTTCCTTAAGTCACTTCTAAAGATTTCACAGAGTGCTTTTAGTGTTGGGAAGTGCTGCACAAAGGAGTCTTCAGCACTGGCTCAGTTCTTTGCATATACTTGTCATGAGTGAGTGAGTGAGTGAGTGAGTGAGTGAGTGAGTGAGTGAGTGAGTGAGTGAGTGAGTGGGTGAGTGTTCTCGTATCACTTTAAATGTTGGTGCTATTCTCGTCCACGCGCTCCATTCTACAAAGGATTACAAAGGCTAGCAAACAACACCAGACCTTTAAACTCTTCCTGTGTTTGATTATATGTACTTCTCACTCATTCATCGCTGAAGAGACGCGATGGCACAAACGGGGAGGCAGGACAGCACGCTTTATTTACTTCTCTGTTCAATGCTAAGAGATATATAAGTTGTGTATGTGAATGGTATACTTATGCTCTCTCTTTCAAGCGAGTCTAAGGTGCGGTAATGAATGTAGAAGCTTGTATAGTAAAAGTACGAGTTTGTAATGCTTATATATCGAGTTAACGAGCTTAAAATGTTGTGTTGAAAGGCTGCAAGAGTTAGAGAAAGGAAATATGTACACAGGCACGCACGCACGGACGGACACGGACACGCATCCTTAGACATACAACACACACACACACACACACACACACACACACACACACACACACACACACACACACACACACTACTTCCACCAGATTTATGTACTTAGAAACTCAAACGAAAAAAAAAAGAATAAGATGAAAAAAAGTTTGTTGATCCTGACACAAAATTTTACAGTTCCCTTTGCATCTGTTGTTTTTCTTTAACCCAGTACAATTCCTGGCCCTTCCTTGTCCTTCCTTCGTGTGTTGTTAGTTCCCCATCAGGCTGACGCAACTAACACTGAAGAGAACTATTATGAGGCGAAATGTCATTAGTCAAAGTTCATGCAGCGTTCAAGGGAGGGTCTGTTGCTGCTGTTGTTGCTGTTACTGTTGCTGTTGTTGGAAATGGGTAGGGTTACAAAAGTCAATAGGCGTGGCAAGGGCTGAATAATGGAAAAAAAAAAGGAAACAAGGAAGGGATGTCAGGAGAGGAGAGAGAGAGGTGTAAAGGTGAAAAAGGTGAAGAGTGAAGGAAGCAAAAGGTGAGAGTGCATTAGTCCAGCATAGGAAGTGAGTGAAGGAGTGAAGGGATATAGAAGTGATGGAGGCTGAAGAGGGATGGGGTGCAGGGGCAGGGGATGGAAAAGTGAAGGGGTGGTGAGGTGAAAGATGAAGCGTGAAGGGGTGACAGTGCACAGTGTGGGGAGGGGAAAGGGGCGGAGACAGTTTCCTTGTGTTCCAGAGGGGGGAGTGGAGGGGAGGGAGTAACTTTTCAGCGGATGCAACACGGGGATGAAAGTTACCGGGGGGAGAGAGAGAGAGAGAGAGAGAGAGAGAGAGAGAGAGAGAGAGAGAGAGAGAGAGCGAAAAGAAAGTCGACAGAGTTTCCGAGTGAGGGTTCCACAAAATATCTCCAGTTCCAAACCAACAAGTTTAGTCATAGCGTCATATTTTCCCCGGACTGCTGGAGCCGAGAATCTTTTGAACTTACTTTTTTTCCCTCGTCATTTTTCGTGGTAGTGTCCCTCCCTTTCCTTCCCCCCCCCGCCCCACTATGCCTCGCTGCAGTTGTCGGGGAAGGGAGGGAGACATGATGGACAAAGAGAGATTAAAGTCTGTCTCAGCCTGAAACAGTCGAGCCTCCTGCCGTGGTCTAGGCCGCCCTGACACACTGCCGCGCCCTACTCTCCTGCCGCACAAAGTTTGCCGATAAAACAGCCGTTGACGTGACGAGACGCAGGGACACAGGGAGGAGGGAAGGACGAGCCGCCTTTTCACACGCTTCCACACATCCCCAAGCGTCCGTCCTGCCTAAACGATCGCCTAACACTGTATCGTCTTAGTAAAACGCCGAGAGCAACAAACCACACTCACTCACATTCTATTCTGCGTTTTTTAATCAAGCTTGTCTCCTTTTATGTGCCGACAGTTTACTTAACAAACCATAAACATTGATATTATAATTAACCCCTTAATTACTGGGACACTTTTACCTTGAGCTTTGTGCACCATTAGACCATTTTATTCACATTGTTAAGGGTCTATGGAGGTTAGAAGATTGATGGCCACAGTCTTCACTATTTCTAATCCCCTATACGAGTTTCTGAAGCTGTATAAAATCACCAAATAGTAAGCAGAATGAATATAGAAATGCGTCATGCTACTGAAGGGGTTAAATCATATCACTTCATATTATGGAAAACACTGAACAAAATGGTGGTGAGTATGGCAGGGTGCGTGACTTGTGACCATGACTGAACGAGTTGCAGTGTCATTGTTCAGGCTACTACTGCACAGAACGTTGTAGAAAGTGAGTTGACGGCAAACTTTCCTGAGAACAAAGGAGTGTACGGGAAGCCGCAACAAACCAACACATCAACACATGACGGTCTCTCAGGGCAGCGTGAATGAAGGTGACAAACAAGGAATCTTACTGTATGCGTATATATTTACCAGAGAGAGAGAGAGAGAGAGAGAGAGAGAGAGAGAGAGAGAGAGAGAGAGAGAGAGAGAGAGAGAACACTATTACCTCACTACATGCATTAGTTTGTTGGAAAAGGTGGAAACAACTGAGTAACTCTTGCCAAGACACAGCAATACAGAGGCCGAAAAGTGTGATAGGTGAGCAGTAGCAGGAAGGGAAGGTGTCGAGACCAAGACAACCCACAACTCACATCAAACTTCCAGGCACATTATCACTGAGCCCTACGCCAGACCACCAACACCCTGCATATATCATCGCATTAACCCCTTGAGTACCATGACGCGATTCCATATTTATCGTGCTTAGCTACTATTTGGTAATTTCATACAGCTTCAGAAACTTATGTGGGGGATTAGAATAGTGAAGATTGTGGTAATTAATCTTCTGACCTCCGTAAACCCTTCCTAATATCAATAAAATGGTCTAATCGTACAGAAATCTCAAGGTGAAAATGTGTCCCAGTATTGAAGGGGTTAGTGTGCATGACAAGTTGAAAGCGTGCATGATGATCCCTGAAGTGAAAGTCGAAGTGTATAAACTTAAACTAACTCTCGAACTTCACTGATCTATACACTACTACGCTTTTAACCACCAAGAGTATCCACTAGCCAGACGAGCGGGAAGAGAGCGATGGAGGAAGTAATGTTATCGTCTAGCTACTTCTTATCACATTATTATTATTTTTTTTCAGCGGAGTTTGATATCAATAAGGAGATCCGGCACATTATATCTTATCATTCTCATACTCGTTCCTAGCGCGTCCACAGCAAGTACTAGCATGGTCGTCTGCTTGTATGAGGACCGAGATTACGTGACGCAGTTAATGACGCGTCTTCTACACACACACACACACACACACACACACACACACACACACACGAATGAACAAGATACAGAAAGAATGAAGCAAAGATATGCAGGTATTTACGGCAATGATGCAATAGAAAGCAAGGAAAATAAAGAACTGAGAGAAACGAGAAACAAAGGAAACCAAACACAATGACAATTACGCCATAGCTTGTAATATAAACTACGTGAGTCAAGATTAACAAAAAGAGGTGAAGGATTGTATATGAAGGTTTACACACAC
>NC_059272.1:18418485-18433485 GCF_017591435.1 Portunus trituberculatus | reverse complement strand
AGCTGCACGTGCCGGGTCAGCTGCTGCCGGAGTACACCAGCCCATCGATAATTGTTCCCGGCACGAATCAAGTCTGTCCTTGATTTTGCCTCAGGTCAGGCCAGCAGCGTGACGAGCTGACTCACTCATGAGGCGCGACGGGATCACACCCATCACACCCATGCCAAGGTCTCCACCCTCTCGCTTACATATCGCAACAAACACCCTCCCATCCCTACTCCTCACCACCGCCACCACCACTACCACCAACACCACTTACACAACAACAACAAATACTTAAACCCAACCACGGGGGGCTCTTTAAGAACGGAAATGACCACGAGGAATCACACTTATGCTTCCCACCTCTCCGCAGCCATCATCTCCTCCTCTTCCTCCTCCTTCTTCATTCACTTCTTCAGACATCTTTCTGCACCTCCACCAGCCTTGCATCCTTCTACAGCTTTCGTCACCCATCAACATTCTCACTCCCCGAAACGTCTAGTGAGAGAGTTACAGTGTGTGTGTGTGTGTGTGTGTGTGTGTGTGTGTGTGACTGCACCATTCACAAACAGCCCCGCCTCTGCGCTCTGTCTATGTGTCCGGTGATGTCAGGGTGGAAGGGGGGGCGGCTGGGAATGGGAGACAGGAGTTGAGGCAGCATCCGGGACACACACACACACACGGGTCAGGTTGTGATAGCCCATGGAGGGAGGGAGAGGGGAAAAGAGGAGAGGGGAGCATTGCCCAGCCGAGCCCCGCCAGTTGCACCAATCACCGCACGGCAGCACGTCCCCCTCCTTTCTCCGTCCCCGTAAACGGAACTAGTGCTCGACAACGCCGCACTTAATTAACATAACACACACCGGCTTCCCGGGAGAGGGCCACGGCTGCAGGAGCGCCTCTCTCTCTTTCCCTTTCACACACTCACACACACTTCACTCCACCTCACCATGTCCGTTGCTTAAATAAACTAATGAAATACCGACATAGATCTCTCTCTCTCTCTCTCTTCTCTCTCTCTCTCTCCGGCAACCCCACTGCAGTACGGGAAGACGAGGAGACGAGAGGGGCGCGCCACGTGATAATTACACCAAAGTTATCAATGGGGGAGTAATTCAACGCAACATTCAGGCCATCGGTAAACCTTAAAAAAAGGCTGTAGTTGGGAGAGATTGCGAGTGTACAGCTGGGTGGAGGGGAGGGAGGGAGCACACGGACAATGCAATGGAGCAACAAAGGGCGGTGAAGGGGCGTTGGTGGGGCCCTCGCGTTTGACTCCTGGGCGGGGACTGATCGGTGAGTGACAACGCACTGAGAGAGTTCACTTCACCAGGTAAATCTGTGTTCTTCAAAGCAAGGATAGGAACAGATAGGAAAACTGGCTGGCAAGGTCTTGTTGAGTGTTTTCAAAGTCTATATTCAGCAACACTGCTCTCTCACCACCACATTTTTCAAGGCCTGAGATGATTTGACGGGTCACCAAAGATGTTTCTCTTGTTAATAATGTAAAAATGTTAGCAACCTACAACTATACCCGTAAAAATACCCTTAAAAGTCGCGTAATTTCAACTGTAGTGACTTATAGTGCTTCAGTTATAGAGTCTTATGGTGCCTCATGAATGTAGAGGTGAGGCAATTATGAGTTTCTGAATACTAGCCTTGATCATTCGTGTTCTTTAAATGCTTACCGGTGGAGGCCGTCTCTTCACCACGCACCACACAGCGCGTATCGTAAGCCAGGATCAGATGAACAAATATTACAACTGTGAATGAGTAATTGGAGGCGATTAATGGCTGAATTATGAAAAAAAAAGTCCATTCTACACATCATAAAATCCTGCAATGGTATCCTGAATGAAGTAAAACTGATGCAGCGGCGCCGAAAGTATCAAGTTTAAGTGAGCGTGGAAACAGTTGGCCGCCGCTGTTGTGGTGTTTTGGTTTTCAGGAGTTGGTTTGGTTGTCGAGCTGGTTAGGGGGCTGTTTTCCTTTCCATTCTGTGTTAACTTTTACGATGTTTTTTTTATTTTGTGTTATTTTTTTATTGCGTTGTCCAATTAACTCCTTCAGTGCTGGGACACATTTCTACCTTGACATAAGTGTACGATTAGACCATTTTATTGACATTAGGAAGGGTCTATAGAGGTCAGAAGATTAACGGCCACAGTCTTCACTATTTAAATCCGCACATAAATTTCTGAAGCTGTGTAAAATCACCAAATAGTAAGTAGAATGAATATGCAAACGCGTTATGGTACTCAGTTGGTTAACGAGCTTATCTTTTTCTTCCTTTCGATGTTGATTTTTACATAATGGCTTTTTTTTCATTATATTGTCCAATTGTTATGTAAAGAAAGTGGCCGAGTGTTGAGTCAGACATTTCATACAGGTGGGTAGTTACGTAATCACGTAAGAATATCTGCGTGGGCGGCGGCGGCACGTGTTAGGAGGCGTGAGTAATGAGACGAGGAAACAGGTGAAGGCAGGAGCAGAGTATATATCTGTATATACTCTGGGCAGGAGGGAAGGGACGCCTCGCTCAGTGCTGTCTCACGCTCCTCTGCTGTGACTTATTGTTATCTAAGCGTCGCAACAATAAGGTGACATGGCGCTGCATTCATAAAAAACTTAAACATTCCAAGAAAAATATTCATAAAAGACAATGTCCCTCTGAATCATCACGACCACAACATTTAGGGACACTAGCAGCACGTGACCCAGACTTTGTAGTGGCCAGCGTGACTCAGGCTGAGGGCACCACTGAATGGGGGGAAGGGGGATGGGACACACTAACCCAGAGCACCCCGCCACTCACTCGTACCCACATTCATTCCTATCACGAGGGCGTCCCCTGAGGCTGTGGCTGTTGCTGCGGTGCCTTCACTCAATCAATCCTGCTTTGGGACAATCAGGTGTGTGATGGAGGAAGAAAAACAGAGCACCTGGTGGCGGCGTTCCTGGAAGTGTGTCTGGGTGAGGAAGGCGCGTCCACCACTGTCAGGGCAGTTTAAGGTTCATTGGATGTGCTTTGTTCTGTTTACGATCTGAGTCAATGTCGAGGAAGTGGTAACAACTTAACTTTGGACCCTGCAGGGATGGCGGCCTTGGGTAGTGGGGAGTTGAGGGGTGATGTGGTGATGGGGGAGGGAGAGGAAGACGGCGGTGAGGCTACGTTGATGTGGAGGTGGGAGCGTGATGGGGGAGTCCCTGCGTTGTGGTCTTCTTGATATGGTTCACTGCTGGCGTGTTTGAGAGGGAGTACTGACCTCTGGGGACAAGGGGCGCGCAACTGAGGGAGGTCAGGCGACGCACGGTAAAGTGACGACAACTGTGCGTTTCAGTCACTAGTTAACATAAAGTTGAGTGGAGGGAAGGACGAATTTACTTTACCAGAGTACAGACCCACTGGAAAAAAAACACAGGTATAAAATCCACATTAACTCCTTCAATACTGGGACACACTTTTACCTTGAGATTTGTATACCATTAGACCATTTTAGTGTACGTTAGGAAGGGTCTATGGAAGTTACAAGATTAATGGTCAGTCTTCACTATCTTAATCCACACATGAGTTTCTGAAGCTGTATAAAATCACCAAATAGAAAGCAGAATGAATAAGGAAACGCGTCATGCTACTGAAGGGGCTAAGATAAAATGAATGAATAAATAAATAAATAAAAAGTATAGAGGGAATATACGCAGAAACAGGAACAGTCTCAAGGGTGGAAATGTCAGATGGGAAAATGTCCAGGGGGGAATGTGATCGCAGCGCCCGTGACCCAGCCATACCTCAGGTCAACAGCCAGGCCACACCAAAGGCCAGACAGCACACCGCCACCCTCGCTCCACCAGCATCCCCCCCCCCCACATTCGCCTTTTACATCCACTCATTAGAGGCGCAACGACTGACTATCAACACCATGCTCCAGTCTGCTAAGTGTCCGCGTCCTGTGTGTGTGTGTGTGTGTGTGTGTGTGTGTGTGTGTGTGTGTGTGTGTAATTCACCTCGGTCGCCTGCTGGTCACCCAGCCAGTCTTCCCCATTACGGAGCGAGCTCAGAGCTCATAGACCGATCTTCGGGTAGGACTGAGACCACAACACACTCCACACACCGGGAAAGCGAGGCTACAACCCCTCGAGTTACATCCCGTACCTATTTACTGCTAGGTGAACAGGGCCACACATTAAGAGGCTTGCCCATTTGCCTCGCCGCGCCGGGACTCGAACACGGCCCTCTCGATTGTGAGTCGAGCGTGTTAACCACTACACTACGCAGTGTGTGTGTGTGTGTGTGTGTGTGTGTGTGTGTGTGTGTGTGTGTGTCGCGAGGGCTGCACTGTGGGAGAGTAGTGTAGAAAGAGAGCAAGAAAAAATTATGTTTGGTCAGAGAGAGAGAGAGAGAGAGAGAGAGAGAGAGAGAGAGAGAGAGAGAGAGAGAGAGAGAGAGAGAGAGAGAGAGAGAGAGAGAGAGAGATAGTGTGTGTGTGTGTGTGTACGAGGTAGCAGTGAAGGGAAGAGTGACTGGATGGTATGTGAGGGGAGTGAGGGAGAGGAGAAGAAGAGCATACTATAATGGGAAGTGATGGGACATATGGTGTGCTACTGGGAGGGACGGCGAATGTGAAGGAAGACAAAGAGAAGCGCATAGAAGTGTGATGAATTGTAATGAAGTGAACAAGAGCAGCGAAAGGTGGAAGAAAGTGAAGTGCGGAGAGAAAGATGTGGGGAAGGAATGTGTAGAATGCAGTGCTAGTGCTAAGTGTGGTGAGGCGAGGGAAGGGTCTAAGGAAGTGGCGTGAGGGTGGAATATGAGGAAGTGGCAAGGATGAGTGGTTGAGATGTGGGAAAGTGCAATGAAGACTAAGAGAGTGCAGAAAGAGAGAGAGAGAGAGAGAGAGAGAGAGAGAGAGAGAGAGAGAGAGAGAGAGAGAGAGAGAGAGAGAGAGAGAGAGAGAGAGAGAGAGAGATTGAAGTATGATGAGAGCACTGAAACATTTTGAGCATTCCTCTATACCCACTAAAAAAATAACAATAACAAGAGTAATAAAGAAAACGTGACTAGCTCTTTTAAAACCGAACCGAAGAGAGTGAGGGAAATTAAGAAGGATAGAGAGAGAGAGAGAGAGAGAGAGAGAGAGAGAGAGAGAGAGAGAGAGAGAGAGAGAGAGAGAGAGAGAGAGAGAGAGAAAGTGAGAGGGAGAGGTGGTGTGAGAGAGAGGGAGGAGGAGCGAACACGGCACCACAACACATGTCCAGCCACAAAAAACAAGACATTTGGAGAGCAGGATGAGCAGGACGAGGACATGTCAACTGCGGGAACTGTTTACATCATCACAGACCCCACTCCGCCCCGCCCCGCCCAGCCCCGACCAGCTCAGTCCCATCCCACGCAACCCTTCCCCGTCCCATCCCGTCCCGTCTCTACCTACTTTACACGCTCCTTCTCTCCCTTCCCACCCATTCCCCGTCTTCTAAACCGTATATGTATTTTTCTTTGTCTTTGTTTATTTACTCTTTTTTTGTCGTGATATTTTTTATTATTCATTTTCATTTTCATTTTCATTCTCTCTCTCTCTCTCTCTCTCTCTCTCTCTCTCTCTCTTCCTTTCTGGGAAGTAGTGAATAAAGAGGGAGATTCAAAACAAAAGAAGCGGGAAAGCGCGCGCACACACACACACACACACACACACACACACACACACACACACACACACACACACACACAGAGTCACATGACAATGATTGTGGATCTCGCCTGTAGCAGCAGCAGCTGTGTGTGTGTGTGTGTGTGTGTGTGTGTGTGTGTGTGTGTGTGTGTGTGTTATCAACGCCCAGGGTCACCATAATTTTAACTGCACTCCCACCACCACCACCCACCAGCGACATCAACACATGAGCGGAATTACTCCAAAGCACACACAACATTAAGGCACACACGTAAACACAAGCCTTCACACACACACACACACACACACACACACACAGTTAATTCTTGGTTAAGTTAGATTTATAGTTAGGTTAAGGATTTCATTGTTTTAATGTCCCCCCCTGTACATTTTCAGTGTAAACTTTTTGTGGCACTGCCAAATTAATAAACCGTATATTATTATTATTATTATTATTATTATTATTATTATTACACACACACACACACACACACACACACACACACACACACACACACACACACACACACACACACACCTTTGGGCATCACATTAAACGTATCACTGTTTGCTTTTATAACTTCTGTCTACATGTTTTTTACTCCAAACTCACGAATTAGAGACGTGAGTGAAAGTTAACCAGAAATGAAATAACTAAGAAGTATACTTGTGAGGGGCCGCAGCGTAGGAGGGGAAGGGAATGACGGGCGGTGAAGTGTAGTGCGACAAAGAGCAGGGTGTCGTGTGTTGGGCAGGCGATGCGAGGCGGTGGGCGATGCGAGGCGAAGTCAAGGCACATGGGAATAAAAGTTAGGCGATGCACGTTTGTGAAGCCTCTCGGTGCCCACTCAGAGGCGGGGACACGAAAGTTAAACGAGGAATGTTCATGGTCTGTGGAGGAGGAGGAGGAGGAGGAGGAAATCTTCATTGACCCTACACAACGAAGCCAAAGATGCAAGGTATACAACAGGAGGAGGACGGGTAGTGGACGAGTCAGAGAAGGCGTCCACGACAAAGCCAAAGCTAAGGAAAGGTCAGCATGAAAATACAATGGAGTCACAAGTCACAAGGGCAGCCCGCAACGGCGCACAGGTCAGGGGTGCTGCCTCAGTGTTTGCCGAGGGAGGGAAGGCAGCAGGGAGCGAGATTCTTACAGGAACAACACCATCAGCTGCTTATTTGTGTTGAGGCTGCAACCCGTGAGAACGTAAACTGCTGGCGAGGCGAGGCGGTGGCAACTAACCTGCTGCGGCGGCTGCTGCTGCTAACACTTCAGCCAGCAGCGTGCTCGTGGTAGTCTGATGGAGGCGCCACGAAAAACAAACGTAAGCTAGGATGAGAAGAGGAGGCGTGAAGGGAAGGTGAGGCGGTCAGCTGCATTAACACTAAACTGTCATCATCAGGCTGACGCGCACCACACATACACACCTGCACACACACAAGCACACAAGCACACAAACACACACACACAGAGAGAGAGAGAGAGAGAGAGAGAGAGAGAGAGAGAGAGAGAGAGAGAGAGAGAGAGAGAGAGAGAGAGCGTCTTCTATGAGTTATATAATCTAGTTCAGCAAATAAAAGAATATTAAACTTAAAAAGAAAATGAAAAATAACACTAATAAAGCAAGGCGTGGCTAAGGCAAGGGTGGGTGGGGAAGTGTATCTGCCGCCTGGGGCCGCGGGACAGCCTTGAGGTGCTTCCTGCTCCTGGCGGGACACACACACACACACACACACATGTTTAATACGTTCCTCTCCCCTGTAATCTGGATGCTACATCAACAATCTACAAATCTATCAATGCAAGTAGAAGCTTGGTAAGTTGCTTCATACCTTTTGTACTTCTCAACGCCCGGCTAGCTCAGTCGGTAGAGCACGAGACTCTTAATCTCGGGGTCGTGGGTTCGAGCCCCACGTTGGGCGCGAAGTGTTTTTTAAAAAAACGTAACAGACTAAAAGCAACGCACGCCATCACTACTAGAAGACCTGGACTGTGGTGTTAATGAGACTGAAGCAGATAACGACACTAAAAATCAGAAATTATACTTACTCCAACTCCTCGTTCCTCCTCCGAACCATAACGAGTACGGCGGGTGGCGGTGGCTGCACGAGGCCGCCAGCTGGCACACAAACTAATTCTCCCAGACACTAATTCCTGCAGTTGTGTCGTAAATGTTGTCAATGTTCCATCTTTGAAATTCTTGGGAGTCAGCCCTTCATAGCAACGGCGCCATAACACGGAACAACTGTCATCCGAGATCTGGCGGTCAGAGGCGGGCCCCTCACTCCTCCCTCCCTTGCTCCCTCTCCCTCTCCCTCCTCCCCAAGCCGCAGCCCAAGTCACAGGTGGTGGCTTGAATTATGAATCCTTGGACACACAGGCGGTGATGGGAGGCATGGACGCTACCAGGCTTCCGACACTCGCCAGGATTTGGAACTCCCGTCCTGCCCACAAGCTGATTAATCTCGAACAGGCTGGCTTGGGCGGGCCGGGCCAGTGTGGGCTGCTGGGTGATGGTGACCCTAATATTATTCATAGTGTAATACGTACTCTATTAATATATTTACTAGTGCTACTACTGCTTAGAGTATATCTGTACTATAAGAAAAAGGTCCACAAAATCGTCCTGATACTACTACTATTACTATTAGAGAGAGAGAGAGAGAGAGAGAGAGAGAGAGAGAGAGAGAGAAATGGGTGTACTACAAAAGCACTAAAGGTGATAAGAATGGTAAGAACAGTACTCATAACTCTCTCTCTCTCTCTCTCTCTCTCTCTCTCTCTCTCTCTCTCTCTCTCTCCGTTACTCAGCGCTGTATGTTGACTATTGATTGTCTGATATTGATGAAGGGAGGCGTTGCAATATACACTACTACTACTACTACTACTACTACTACTACTACTACTACTACTACTACTACTACTACTACTGCTACTACTACTACTACTACTACTACTACTGCTACTACTACTACTACAACTACCACAACAACTGCCATTATTACTGCTACTTTAAAAAAAATTTCGGTCCACGCACTGCACGTGTTGACACATTTAATTCCTGACCCCAAATTTTACTTAATCTTCAATCAGCCATTATGTTCCGCGCTAATCAGAGAGAGAGAGAGAGAGAGAGAGAGAGAGAGAGAGAGAGAGAGAGAGAGAGAGATGGAAAATCACGAAGGAAGGAAAAAGAAAACCGTTATCCCATCAAAATAATGAACGTATCTCTCTCTCTCTCTCTCTCTCTCTCTCTCGAAGAAGAAGAAGAAGAAGAAGAAGAAGAAGAAGAAGAAGAAGAAGTGATGCAAGCAGAAAGCAGGACAGACAAACAAGAGTGAAAGGAAAAGGCAGTAAAAAAGCAGGGGAAGAAAATTAACACACACACACACACACACACACACACACACACACACACACACACACACACACACACGCACACACACACACACACACACACATTAAAAGAGTAAAACAAAAACAAACATGACGTAAGATGCACATATGTTCTCTCTCTCTCTCTCTCTCTCTCTCTCTCTCTCTCTCTCTCTCTCTCTATTCCTTCATCTTTTTATCCTCTCAAAAGCGTATTTCTTTTACCCCTTCGGAGCTCGCGCAATGGCAGGCAATGTCGCGCGGTGTTTGTCTCTCACTGATACATAGTCCTCGTTCTAGTTTCTGCACCGCGGCGCCATGAAAATTCAATAAGTTCTTGCGCCAGTCAGTGAATCGCGGCCGCCTCCGAATATTCTGCAAAACTCGACCCCGAAGTCCATCGCGGTAAAGTGGCACGATCTATCTTTGAACGAGAGAGAGAGAGAGAGAGAGAGAGAGAGAGAGAGAGAGAGAGAGAGAGAGAGAGAGGAAATATCGGTAAGGATCCAACACGCTTCTCGTCTTCCATTTCCTTTCGTGTTGACTCACCTTCAGAGATCAGAGAGCGAGAATGAGTGCGAGAGAGAGAGAGAGAGAGAGAGAGAGAGAGAGAGAGAGAGAGAGAGAGAGAGAGAGAGAGAGAGAGTCACTATGCACTTTGAGTCAAAATGTGTGAGGATGTTTAACTTTCTCAACCTCACCGTGGGACGAGTGAGATGAGGAAGACAAATAAGAGAAAACGAAAAGGAGAGAAGGAGAAGGAGAAGGATACGGACGATAAAGGACATTAAACTGCAGGATAAGAATAGGTGACGAGATACAAAGAAGAGGTGACATGCAATAGGGAGGAACTCAAGGTTGCTAACTTACAGATATATGAACATGTTCCGAAATTTTATCCAATATTCTCTATGGTTTATTTGTGCATTCGTGACGTTCTTACCGGAGAGAGAGAGAGAGAGAGAGAGAGAGAGAGAGAGAGAGAGAGAGAGAGAGAGAGAGATGACTGAAGAAATGCATAGATGGATAAAAAGAAAGAGAATGATATGAAATACAGTAAAAAGGAATAGAAAATGAGGAAAGGCAGGGATAGATAGAAGTGGGAATGAGGGAGCCGGTGAAGAACGGAAGGAGGGAGTGAGGGAGGGGAAGGTAAGTTAGGAGGGCAATTGGTTCACATAAAACTCTTTTCCACACTTTCCGGATAGGACATCGGAAACTCTTTGTCTGTCTGAGTAGGATTCCAAGGTGTATAAATAGCCCGCGATACCAACTCTCTCTCTCTCTCTCTCTCTCTCTCTCTCTCTCTCTCTCTTTTCTGTTGCATTTGGGTATTTACGTTTTGTTTACTTCAAGAACAATGACATTTTCTTTAAAAGGACAAATTACATCCTGCCATTTTTTTTTCTTTCATTTTTTTTCTCTCTATTGCTTTGTTCTCACAGTATCTTGTTATCACAGCGCCTTTATCTCGCCTCGTGTTCATCTGAAGTGTTATTTCATCATGACTTGACTGGTGGCATCCTGTTGTTTGTATGTGTGCGTCTCTCTCTCTCTCTCTCTCTCTCTCTCTCTCTCTCTCTCTCTCTCTCCTAAGAACGTAGTGAATGCACAAATAAACCTAAGAGAATGTTGGATAAAATTTTGGGACATGTTCATATATTTGTAAGTTAGCAGACTTGAGTTCCTCCCTATTGTATTATCACCTTTCCTTTGTATTTGTCATCTTTTATTCTTACGGCTTTCCATCTATCTATCTATCTATCTTTCTATCTATCCATCTATTTATGTCCTCTATCGTCCGTATCCTTCTCCTCCTTCTCCCCTTTTTTCCTTCTATTTGTTTTTCTCATCTCACTCGTCCCGCGGTGAGGGTGAGAAAGTTGAACATCCTCACACATTTTGACTCGAAGTGTATAGTGACTCTCTCTCTCTCTCTCTCTCTCTCTCTCTCTCTCTCTCTCTCTCTCTCTCTCTCTCTCTCTCTCTCTCCACTCACTGTTTCCTGGCCCCAGCACGGCATCCTCATCAGGGCTGCCCTCAAAAAAGGCACACCACAGAACAAGAAGGTCTCGTGCAAACTCGGCTCGCGTCAGTCAGTGATGAGTGAGCGCTGACGGCCGAGCTTCATTCCGATACGTGTCGTGATACCCCAAAGAGATACAAGTGACGGGGAGATGGCTATGTGTCGCAGCCCTGATGGGAAATACACCGGGTATTAAAAAAGAAAGAAAAAAACTATGATGAATGAATAAAAAAAAGTTCTTTCAATGAGTGAGTGAGTAAGAAGAGAAAATTAGAATGAAACAATAGGAATTAAATGAAAATATATAAGCATATAAGCACAGGAGGATTCGAGAAGAGGGAAGATAAAAGCAGAGATGTAAGAGAAGGAAACTAAATAAGAAGAAAGACAAAACACAATTGGAAAAAAGAAATTAAGTAGAGAGTACAACACATAACGAGAGAGAGAGAGAGAGAGAGAGAGAGAGAGAGAGAGAGAGAGAGAGAGAGAGAGAGAGAGAGAGAGAGAGAGAGAGAGAGAGAGGGCGACAAAACAGAAGAGAACAATAGAATATAAAGACAGAATATCACTAATGAAAAGGGACAATGAGAGAGAGAGAGAGAGAGAGAGAGAGAGAGAGAGAGAGAGAGAGAGAGAGAGAGAGAGAGAGAGAGAGAGAGAGAGAGAGAGAGAGAAAGATATGAAAATGAAACAAATGCACTGAACAATAGATGAACAGCTGACGAGAAACATAAATGAACAGCGGAGAGAGAGAGAGAGAGAGAGAGAGAGAGAGAGAGAGAGAGAGAGAGAGAGAGAGAGAGAGAGAGAGAGTAATTAATAGAACAATATCATATACTGTACATGAAAAGGTCTCTCTCTCTCTCTCTCATATATAGGAAGAATGAAAGTATAGGTAAGAGGAAGAGGAGGAGGAGGAGGAGGAGGAGGAGGAGGAGGAGGAGGAGGAGGAGGAGGAGGAAGGAGAACAAGATTACAAAGCAAGGACTAAGAAAAGAGAGGATGTGACAAAATACAAGGAGGAGGAGGAGGAGGAGGAGGAGGAGGAGGAGGAGGAGAAAGGAAAGAAAGATAACAGGGTAAGAATTATAGAACGAAAAGATGTGACAAAACTAAAGGAGGAAGAGGAGGAGGAAACCGGAAACATGGTGTGGAATCAGTGCCCGCCGTCCACTTTCCTCCTGACCCTCACCCCCCCTACCAGCAAACACAATGCCTCCCACTCCCCTCCCCTCCCCTCCCCACATTGCTCTCACTCATCCCTCCCGTCCCCTTCTCCTCTCTCCCCTCTCTTTCTCTCTCTCTTCTCAATCGATCACAATTTGCACGTAGAGAGAGAGAGAGAGAGAGAGAGAGAGAGAGAGAGAGAGAGAGAGAGAGAGAGAGAGAGAGAGAATGCGTTATGGAAAAAAAGGAGAAAGGAAAACGAGGAAATGAAAATATGGGGGTGGAAAACTCTCTCTCTCTCTCTCTCTCTCGCCAAGTTAGAGTGAACAGGGTTAAAGGGAACGTGTGGCTGAGAAGCTTCGCCGACCTGCCCGTGTGTGTGTGTGTGTGTGTGTGTGTGTGTGTGTGTGTGTGCCTAGCCAGCCACGCATACTCGCACTCCCACGTCTGTTCCATCCGTCAGACTACTTTCCACCTCCTCCTCCTCCTCCTCCTCCTCTTCCTCCTTCTCCTTACTCTCCATGTCCAGCTATTCATTCTCCTCCTCCTCCTCCTCCTCCTCCTCCTCCTCCTCCTCCTCCTCCTCCTCCTCCTCCTCCTCCTCCTCCTCCTCCTCCTCTTCTTCCCCCTCGTCCTTAGTCTCCATATAAAGCTATTCATTCTCCTTTACCTTCTCCTCCTTCTCGTGTCCTTTTTTCTCTGTCCTCTTTCATGTTCCTATCTTCTCCTCCTTCTACATCATGTCCTGTTCTTTATTTTCTTTTTCATTTTCGTTTTCTTAATGTCCTTGATTCCTCCCCTTCCTCTTTCAAATGCTTCTCCTTTTCACTCTTATTCTTCATGTTCTTGTCTTTTTTCTCCTTTCTTTTTCAAGTCTTCCTTCTCTCCTTCCCTTCTTCATATTTTCGTTTTCATCTCCATGTCTTCTTTTCTTTTTTCTCATCGTTATATATTTTATTTTTCCTGTTTTTCATCCTCTATGGATTTGGTTTTCTTCTTCTTTATCCTCCTCCTCCTCCTTTTACTCCTTTTCTTCCTCTGTAGACATCGCCTACTCTGCTCCTCCTCCTCTTCCTCTTCCTGCTGCTTTCTTTTCTCAGTAGACAATTCCTTCTCTTCCAGCTCTTCCTCCTCCTCCTCGTTTTTTTTTTCCCCTCAATGGATATCTGTTCTTCTTCTGCTCATTTTCTTCTTCTTCTTCTTCTTCTTCTTCTTCTTCTTCTCCTCCTCTTCTGCTCCCCCCCACCTCCTCCTCCTTCTCCTGTTGGTGCCGCGTCAAGCCGGGCCGCTGCCACAGTCTGTTATTGACTCATCCGCCCGCATGAGTGGCCGTGGCGACCCTCATTCTCTGCCCGCCGCTGCCCCGCCACACACTCACACACACACACACACACACACACACACACACACACACACACACACACACACACACGTTCCTTTTCGTATTTAAATTTGTCCTTACTAAGTTTTTATATATGCATGTTTGTATTTATCTGTGTATATCTTTTCCTTCTTTTCCATGTCTCTCTCTCTCTCTCTCTCTCTCTCTCTCTCTCTCTCTCTCTCTCTCTCTCTCTTCTCCAAGTTTTCCAGTAGTTTGTCTTCATCTTTCATCATTTCTTATCAAAGTTCGTGTTTTTAAGCTAATTCTTTTTTTCTGCTTGGGAGTTTCATCTTCCTCTTCCCTCATCAACTTTTGCGTTCCCCATTGCAGTTTCTACTTTCCATTTTCTGTTATGTATATTTATGATTTTTTTTTTCATCAAGCTCTTTACGTCTATACCGTCTGTTTATGTTATTATTGTATCTATTTCCTCTCATTTTCTTTTTCTCTTTTATCTATTCTAATTTGTTCTGTGATTTTGCTTCGCTGTATGTTCTTGTTCTTTTTTTATCTGGACATTGGTTTTATCTTATGTTCGTGTCTCTTGAGGAATTAAGATTAAAAATATTGAAATCAGTATTATTATTATTATTATTATTATTATTATTATCATTATTATTAGTACTAGTAGTAGCAGTAGTAGTAGTAATAGTAGTAGTGGTAGTGGTAGTGGTGGTAGTAGTAGTAGTAGTAGTGATAGTAGGAGAAGTAGCAGTGGTAGTGGTAGTGGTAGTGGTAGTAGGAGCAGCAGCAGCAGTAGAAGTGGTAGTAGGAGTAGTAGTAGCAGCAGCAGCAGTAGTAGTAGTTTAATTCAACATACTAAACACCTCACTAGTCTGATTACCACCTTAATCCCTAACGCGGCGCTAAAACTTCCACCTCTCCAACCACTACCATCCTCTACCACCCCAACCCATCACCTCCCTCCTCCCTGCCACCTGAACCCTCACCTACCTCCTCCCTGCCACATGAACCCCTCACCTGCCTCTTTTACCTGCCTCGCTCCTGTCAGCCAGACTCCGCGTCACGGCTGGCGGCGGAGCGGTGCGAACGTCACGGAAGGGGTAAGCTGAGATGTGACGCAGGTGTGGTGACGTCATGAGGCCGCCTACGCCGTCACCGCATCCCCCCCACCTCCCCGTCTCTCAGCGCCACCCATCCCCGCGGCACTGACTCGTGAAGGCACATCTCTCCGTTTTCCTTTTCCCTCGCTTCACCTCTGCACGCACGCACGCACGCACACACGGATGGATTTCCGCGCCATATTTCGGTGGGCTGGGAAATTTGTAGTGTTTGCTGAGGGAAGTGTCACGCTTTTAGCAGAATGTCAGTTGGCAGCCGGGGACGCGTGGATAGCAGAGCACTGAAATACACACACACACACACACACACACACACA
>NC_059272.1:18393485-18413485 GCF_017591435.1 Portunus trituberculatus | reverse complement strand
AGAAGGAAGAGACAAACAAGGTCGTATGGCTGGCTGGTAGTGGCACTGGGTTGGGTGGGGAAGGAGGATGGCTGGGGTACGGCGGGGGACCTTCCTGTCATCCCGGCCCTCCACCCAACCAGGCAGCCACCACCAGAGCACAATACCTCGTCTGCCTCCCGCATAACACTAAAACTGAGCCCTTCACAATACTCACAGATCCGTCACTCGAGGCTTGAGTACGCCGCGGTGAGTGACGAAGTAAATACTGACGGGGTGGAGGGAGGAGGGAGGTCAGAGAGAGAGAGAGAGAGAGAGAGAGAGAGAGAGAGAGAGAGAGAGAGAGAGAGAGAGAGAGAGAGAGAGAGAGAGCAAGGGGCAGAGAGACAGGGTAAGGAACAGATGGAGATGCAAGCCAACAAACACATGTAACGTAACTGCTTCCTTGCCATCGTCAGGAGCGTCTCTCATGGTAATATTAGCCACATGTCCTGAAGGAAAGACACGGGATCCACCCTAGTTCAAAATAACGACAGAGGGAAAACATCCTGCCGCTGTTTTCACCGCCGCGGCCGCCACAGTCTTACGGGAATATTTACATCTCGCCCCGAAGGTTTGTTTGTTGTCGACTGCTGGAGAGAGTGAGAGGCTTGCAGGCACGCCGGAAGGGGAGGGGGTAGCGGGGAAGGATAGAGTGGGGGGTTGATGAAGAGTCCTCACCATAAGCTCATTTGTTCAACGTCCTACACTCCATTTTACCTTGGCCTTCACCACCACCACCACCACCACAACCTCCAACACCACCACCACCACTATCACTACCACCAGCAGCACCACGACCTCCACCAGCCAGCATCCTCACCACCACCACCACTTCCTGCCGTCCATCACTACTCCTAACAAGGCACCCAACAAGATAGGAGTATTCCATCCTCCTTCACACACACACACACACACACACACACACACACACACACACACACACACACACAACTTCCTTTGAAATTATTAAGGTAAAAAGACCATAACAAAATACAAGTGAAAACCCACAGCATGTTGACATTTTTACTCATCATTTTTATTCCTTTAGTTTGCGTGTTTTCTGTGGCGGCGGCGAGGCGGTGGAAGGAAGCCCCGTGGGAAGCAGCAACTGGAGGGAGGCGGAAGATCAGGCGTGGTGCGACAAGCGTGATGAATATAAACACGTAGACAACACATGCAGTAACGTCTGTTTGTGACCTTAATTCCGCGCCGCTCTCACTCAAGCAGGAACCATTGATGAGTTGACGTTTTTTGCTTAACCACTTCACTACTAGGACGCATTTTTACCTTGAGTTTTTCGTATGATTAAATGATTTTTTATGAAGGTTAAAAGACTAATGGCCACAGTCTTTGCTATTCTATTCCCCACACAAGTTTCTGAAGCTGTATAAAATCACCAAATAGTAAGCACAATAAATATGAAAAACACGTCCTGGTACTGAAGGGATTAAAAGTAACAACACTCACTTACAAGGAATCATAAATCAACCAACACAGGCAGGGAGTGTAACTGAGGTGCGGCTGTTGTAGATTGACTATTTCGTTAACCTGGGAGCGAGAGAATGGTAGTAAGGTGAGCTGATGGCCTGGTGATTGTGATGGGAGTAGTAGTGACGGTGGTGGTGATGGGTAATAATGGTGATGGTGTTGTTGATGCTGAAAAAAAGTGCTGGTATTGATATTCTCTCTCTCTCTCTCTCTCTCTCTCTCTCTCTCTCTCTCTCCCAATATTCTCAAACGTGTCGATGTCTTATCTCTACTTTCAACAGGGTCTAGTGGGAGTTACTAAGGGTTTTCAAAGCTGTTTTCATGATTCCAGAAATAGTTTAACCGATTGCTCATCATCTCCGGCAAAAACATTGATGAAAACACGTCTAATCATGTCTCTTATCTGTGGCCTTTGAGAACAGTCCTTACGAGAGACACAAGCGTTTCAAAATACGTATCCTGATATTTTATTCTATCCGTATTGGTTTTTGGGCTTCGAAGATTCAGTTGTTTAAGTTTAAATTCATATAGAAATCAAAATAAGCTGCTTTATATTAACGATTTTCTACTCAAAACCCTCACTCTCCCCCCCCACCCAAAAATAAAAATAAATAAATACAGATGAAAGAGGTGAAGGCAGCTGTCACGTACTTCTCCTTTTGTCTGAAATATTTGGTACAGATTTGACAGTATTTCTTTAAGACCATGCACTATTTCATTCGTATTTACCTTGAATGTCTACGTAGGTGGGTCGAGACTCCCACACACACACGCACCTGAATAAAAAGAAAGAATGGCGTATTAGATTTGAGTTATTGTGCAGTATTCTAAAGGAAATTAGATGAAAAGCATGATAGTGAGAAGAAAAAAAAACATGAAAACTGAAACAAAAATAAAAAAAAAAGAAATGAGAAAAAAATAAAGGACTGAAGGAAGAGCAGAAAAAACATAAAATAAATAAGTAAAAACGTAAAGAAAGAAGAAATACATAAAAAGACAAGACAAAGGAACAGAATACAAGAGGATCCAGGTTTTGTGTTCCTTACTTACCTAGCGTCCATCACATAAACCTGAGTTATGAAAGTGATGCCCCTGACATTCCCAGCAGTGTGTGTGTGTGTGTGTGTGTGTGTGTGTGTGTGTGTGTGTGTGTGTGTGTGTGTGTGCCACTCCCAAACTTTATGGCGACGGGAGTGAGATGGGCGAGTGAAACAGTGACAGAGAAGACCGTGAGTGATGAAGGGTGATGAGGATGATGAAGCGCGTGTGATGAGAGAGATAAAGGGTGATGAGAGAAAGGAAGAGTAAGGAAAACTGTGACGGTTGATAAAAAGTGAAGGGGAATGAAAAAAAAAGGAATATCATTAAAACTCCGATAAAAGAGACAAACAAACATATGAACAAGGAGACAAAGCATTCCAAAGTCACAATTCTCATGAACGGAGCCTCTTCCCTCACCGCCTGGACAGGACTGCCATCTGTGAGGGAGTAAGGGATGGAGGGAGAGAGAAAGGGAGAAGAGGGAATGAAAGGACCTTACATTGCAGTCTTGTGATGTCAAATTCAAGTACGCATACACACACACACACACACACACACACACACACACACACACACACACACACACACACACACACACACACACACACACACACACACACACACAGCTGGCGTTCTCAGGGGAGTAAGGACACAATGGAATCAGAAAACGTTCAGCATCCATTCGCCTGACTCGTTGTATAAACTTTGAGGGTGGCCGGCGAGGGAGCGATGAGAGGAGACAAGGAACACGAGAGGGAGGGCAGCGCAGACTTCACTTCCCTGCAACACCTTCCTTTGAAAAGCGCAGTCCTGAAACAACACACTCTACACACAGGGAGGTTTGATAAAAGGTGATGCTGCGGTAAGGCTCGTGTTGAAAAAAGCTTTGCTATCTCACCACGTTTTTTTTTCGGTAGGTTACATAATACACAGTGACTTTTTTTCTCCCCTTCCTTACTTTTCACGTCATTCACTGGCCGTTGTCATATCAGAGTTAATAATGGTCAATAACATTTCAACTTTTCGCGTTACTAACTAATCCCTGCTCACAAGCGGCTAAACACAAGTTGAGAACGTGTTTGCGATCACAGGCACTAGAGGTTGCATTATCGTACACAGGCAGCCTACCTACCCACACTGCCTGACACCGTGCACGAGGTACACTTCAGAAAGACTTATTACTATTAATAATATTCACATATCTGCAGCGGCATTTATTATCTGAAACTCAAAATTTATTTGGTGGTATTAGCTATTATTGTCTGTATATATTAATATTGATAAGTATTGTTAGACAGCACAGCATCCACGGCTCCGCACAGTGTTGACAAGGAGAGTGCTAGAGTACGATGATGCAACATTCAGCGCCCCCGCCCACGCCGTGATCGTGCCTGGCATTGCCATACCTGATGACAAACCTTACTTGAGACAACGAGTCACTGTGTCCATTGCCACTCAGCGTCACCTCCATTCATCACCTAGGAACGCTTACACTCACACTCACACTTCCATCAAACATACTGCAACACTCTGGAACACTCTCCTACACTGCTCCTCTGGACAGCCCACACAACAACACACACCACACACTGCAACACTCCCAGGAACATGATGGACGGGCGCGGTTTAACGCGGCTTTGCAGTTTGAACAAAGATAATTTCCTCAAGCTGCTGGAAGGCGGCGTGGGGCTAAATCCTTCACATCCGCGGAGGTTTTGACGGGAAAGAAAACACAACACGAAAACACGTAAAAGAATATGACACCAAATGAATGAAATTGCAAGAGAAGTAAAGGCACTGAAAAACAGAAGGCTTCCAAACTGGATTATGTTTTATTGTGTTTCATTGATTTCTTGAAATAAAACGGACGATGAACGACGCTAATGAAAATAACAAAATCATGTAGTTCTACAAAACGTACTATATTAGAAGTCCCCTAAAAATAGCATACGCCAATTATGAAAAGTATTCGAAATGAAAAATGGAATTACCGGTAAATGCACGCAGTTATAAAATATTTGGTGTGGAAAAAAAAACAAGCTCTAAATAACACTTAGAGGTTTTTAAAAGAAGCAAAACAATGAGGCAACAAAAGAATTACTCTTCATAATACCAAGGCCTTTGAAACACACCACGAGCATAATTGTGGGCCATAACAGACTGGACACAACAACAATAGCCACAATTTTAGAGGGACACTCGCGGGCAGGGGACACGAGATATGTTTGTTATGTCCCCGTGCAAATGAGGCAGTGAAGCGTGAAATGAGGCAAACTTTGAAGTCCCAGCTGACACAGAAAACGAGGCGAGCGGTTCACTGACAGAAAAAAACACAAACATAACCAGTTTGAAGTGACATTCATACACAAGAGATAGAGAGGAGCACATGTCACGCAAATAAGACAGGAAAGCGGAGAATGATGTCGAATCAAATCTAGAGAGAGGGTGAAAGAGGCAGAAGGTAAATGGATGAAAGACAACAAAAATGCGTATAATTTTCGGCCATTCAGTACGAGCGTATATCATTTCCCTTTGTAAATGAGACAGGAGAGCCTGGAATGAAGTAAAATTTGAAGGCAGGGCAGCCACACAGAACGGGACAAGCGGTATGCTGATGGAGAACCACACAACTATTCAGGACTGTTAAGCAACATTCATGGGCAGGGGAGGCAAGGCAGGGCGTGTATTATATGCCCTTGGAAGAGAGAGAGAGAGAGAGAGAGAGAGAGAGAGAGAGAGAGATGGGGTGGTCAAACGTATAACTGAACACCAAAAGAATCAAAAGGAATTATTTTCTCTCCAAAAGCTTCCTCCTTCCTCCTCCTCCTCCTCCTCCTCCTCCTGGCAAAACAGATGACATTCAAACACAGTCAATATACAGACCAGGGCTTCAATAATATATAAAGCCTGTGCACACAAATTACCAGCAGGCTTCATTATATTTCCACGTCACAATCGCGAGCGGCGGTAATGGTGCGGCCTCCCCTCCACTGCTTGGTAAAAATTGGAATGCGGCTCGTTCAGAGAAAATGAGACGCGCGTATTACAGGGATGGCTTCGTTAATTTGGTCTATCTCTAACTCGCCTATTCTCTCTCTCTCTCTCTCTCTCTCTCTCTCTCTGGGGCTGGAATAAACGCAGGTGTCCTTGTGTCCTTTCCAAACACAAAATGAGGGTGGGGCGAGGAAGGAAGGTAAGAAGAAAGGAAAGCTGGAGGGGAGGAGGAGGAATGTACCAATGCCAACGTCTTAAGATTCAAACCTCACAACTCTCTCTCTCTCTCTCTCTCTCTCTCTCTCTCTCTCTCTCTCTCTCTCTCTATCTCTCTCTCTAGGGGTGAAGAAGAAAAAGCTAATATCCTGCCACCGTCACAGCCCGGGCATGGACCAACGCGTCTCACAAAATATTTACATTACCACTACCACCAACAACCACCACCACCACCACCTTCAGCATCTTTCCTTTCTCCTTCACCAGCAACACCACCATCACCACTACTTACAGACTACCTTCACATGTTTTTTGTTTAGTCAAAGCATCCTTAGTCGCAACAATATTCAGTGACAGTGCAAAAATAAAGAAAATAAAAATGAAAAATGGAATGGAAAAATCTCTACTAACACTATTGAGCAAGATCACACCAAAATACACAGAAAAAAACAATAACAACGTGACTCAAAACATATACTGAGAAGAGGGAGTTCCCGTTAGGCGCGACTAAGGAGAACTGAGACACAAGGACGAGGTGGGACGAGGCGGAAGCATCTTATTAAATTCCTGTGCCGCGAGATTCCGCTCATTATCATTCTGCCACTTCACCTGCTTGGCGGTGGACGGCAGGTGTGTGTGCGGAAGTACCAGAGAGAGAGAGAGAGAGAGAGAGAGAGAGAGAGAGAGAGAGAGAGGAGAAGGAAGGAAAAACGAATGCCGGAGTAAAACTGACAGGAAAAGAAAAATTTGGAGGAGACGAGAAGGAAACTATGGAGATGGAGGAGGAGGAGGAGGAAGAGAAGAAAAAAAAAAAAAAACTAAGATATGGAAAAGTAAGAGAGGAAGTGCAAAGGGTAAGATGACAAGTAGGTGAAGAAAGAAGTAAGAAGAAAAAGAAGGAGAGGGCGAAGGTGTTTGGAGCAAGAAGAGAAGGAGAGGAGAAAGTGATGGAAAGATGAACGAGGAAGAAGTAAGTGCTAGGAAGGAAGAAGGGAGGTAAAAATTTGGTGAAAGTAAGAGCAAAGGAGGAGGAGGAGGAGGAGAAGGAGGAGGAGGAGGAGGAGGAGGAGGAGGAGGAGGAGGAGGAGGAGGAGGAGGAGGAGGAGGAGGAGGAGGAGGTGAAGTGGTGAATATGTGAATAATGGATGAAAAGAGAAGACTGTAAAAACAATAAGAAGTTAAAGAAAATGCAGTGAATAGAATAGAAAGCAGAAGAAAGAGAGAGGAAAAGAATAACACACTCTTATGTTAATACGCAAAGAAGAAGAAGAAGAAGAAGAAGAAGAAGAAGAAGAAGAAGAAGAAGAAAAGAGCAGGAAAGATGGGTGGACGAAAAGAAAAGATAAAAAAAAAGCCATATAGTAAAATACTGACTAAAAAGGGCGGGTGATGGGGGGGGAGAGGGTCGCTAGAGTGGGAAAACCAGGAAAGAGGGAGAAGAGGAGAGTAAAAATGCTTGAAATGAACCCACAATAGCAACGCATGGAAATAAAATACAGTGGAATTTTTAAATGAAAGAAAACGTATACATGGAAACGTACTAAAGTCCCCCAAAAAAAAAAAAAAAAAGAAAAAGAAAAAAAAAGAGAAAAATGTTTAATGCTGTACTGTGTAAGGTGACAAATGGAAAAAAGAAAATGAAAAGATAAACTGGAAAGGAGGAAGATAAAATGGTCCAAATAAACCAAGAAAAAATTGTATATATTAACGACATAAACAGATAGAAAAAAGTATAATAATTTTGTGCATAGAATGGAATGAAAATGAATACTGAACCGAAAGAACACAAACAACTGAAGTAAAGCGAAGGAAACAAAACGGAATATCTAAAGGACGAAAGAGAACAACGGAGGAAAGCATTAGAAAAAAAAGAAAAGAAAGTAAAGTGGGGAGAATATATTAGTAGAAATGCATTATGAAAAAGAAAAAAAGTGTGATGTCATTTGCTGAAAAAAAATAATGAAAATGTTGAAATAATACATGAAATATTACAAAGAAAAAAAAAAACTGTAAAAAAAAATGTAAGGAAGGAAAAAAGAATGAACTGAAGCAAAGGAAAAGAATAAAAATGAAATAAGAAAAGAAATAAAGAAAAAAAGAGACGGTCACAAATGAAGAAAAGTATGTCAGTGAGATGAAGTGAAGCGCAGGTGACACACATACACACACACACACACACACACACACACACACACACACACACACACACACACACACAGAGACGTTCCCATCTTCCTCTTCTTTCTTTGCTTAACTACCCCCCCCCTATGACTCTCATCTATACTATCAAGGCCGTGTGTGTGTGTGTGTGTGTGTGTGTGTGTGTGTGTGTGTGTGTGTGCAATATTAACAATAAAGACATATATAATCAAAAAGCCATAAAAAACCCTGCTTACATTACATTTTAAACTGGATAACTCACAAGACACAAACGTAAGCATCCATCACATCAAACCAAAAGAGAGAGAGAGAGAGAGAGAGAGAGAGAGAGAGAGAGAGAGAGAGAGAGAGAGAGAGAGAGAGAGAGAGAGAGAGAGAGAGAGAGAGAGAGAGAGAGAGAGAGAGAGAGAGAGAGAGAGAGAGAGAGAGAGAGATCCAACTGACAACATACTTATGTGTAAAATATGTATGTTATGTGCATTAAGTTTAAAGAGAGAAGAGAGAGAGAGAGAGAGAGAGAGAGAGAGAGAGAGAGAGAGAGAGAGAGAGAGAGAGAGAGAGAGAGAGAGAGAGAGAGAGAGAGAGAGAGAGAATATGGCAAAAATATAATAGCTGACAACCCGTTGAAAATTTACACGCAAAGTTATGACGGCGCGTGTCTTTATTTAGATGAATGGAAAGGGGGCTGAAGTGCTGGGAGTTATTTACAGACTGTTTATGACCTACATGATGGACTGGCGGGTTATTCTTGCACCGATCCATACCTGTGCTTATCGGGAAGAAGAGGTAACGGGGAAGGGGAGGGGAAGGCATTGGTGAGAGGAGGAAGGCACTATTAGGAAAAAGCTAAAAAAAGAAAGTGAAGGTTTCTAGCGAAGAGAGACTCAGAGGTTGTAATGACGTGACGGAAAGTTGTGTTGGGTTGTTGTGTGACGTGACGACAGGAGTGAGTGATTGGTGACGTATTGATGATGGTTGTGACGGTTATATATGACGTGATGAGAGATGCTGCGATTATTAGGTGACACAATGGAATGTTGTGACGCTATGTGATAGTGACGGTAAAAGGTGAATCAATAAGAGGTTGTGACGGAATGGCAGGGATTGTGACGATTAAGCGTGATGTATTGGCAGGTTGTGACGCTATTTTAGAAGCTTCGTGGCGTGAGGCAGTGCAATGACAAGTGACGCATTGCTTGGTGACTAAATGACAAAGGTTGTGACATTCACCTTTTCATCAATCCCTCGAATCTGCCTGGAGCATCAAGTGGCAGGCGAGGTCAAGATCGGAAAGGTCAGGTCAGCTGGAAGGGCACGGTGGCAGGTTATCACAGGTCATTGCTAAGGCTCCCTGATACTTGAACCACCAGGAATCATAAAAGAATTCAAACAAAGGCTGATTTTTATGTTCAAAGTGTTTCATTACATTTTATTTCGCTGCAGTATTGCCAGAAAGAAATTACAGCATAAAAGAGGAGAAGGGAAGGGTAAATTGCGGCTGTGCTCCTTGGTATGGCACTGAGCCGCGCGTGTGGTGCAGCAGGAGTGGGTACTTAAAGTTGATGCATGGACTGACGACCACAAGCACCGCCAAGATATCTCGCCAAGGCGCTTCCACAGGTACTAAATTCTCTCTCTCCCCCCCCCCCCTCTCTCTCTCTCTCTCTCTCGTTCTCTCTCGCTTGCTTGTGTATTTCACCTCCTCCTCGGACGCCTGCTGGTCACCCAGCCAGTCTTCCCGATTACGGAGCGAGCTTAGAGCTCATAGACCGATCTTCGGGTAGGACTGAGACCACATCAACACACAACACACACGGGGAAAGCGAGGCCACAACCCCTCGAGTTACATCCCGTACCTATTTACTGCTAGCTGAACAGGGGCCACACATTAAGAGGCTTGCCCATTTGCCTCGCTGCCTACCGGGACTCGAACCCGGCCCTCTCGATTGTGAGTTGAGCGTGCTAACCACTACACTACGAGGTGTGTGTGTATGTGTCTGTGTGTGTGTGTGTGTTTCACTGTTTCACTGTTTGATCTGCTGCAGTCTCTGACGAGACAGCCAGACGTTACCCTACGGAACGAGCTCAGAGCTCATTATTTCCGATCTTCGGATAGGCCTGAGACCAGGCACACACCACACACCGGGACAACAATGTCACAACTCCTCGATTTACATCCCGTACCTACTCACTGCTAGGTGAACAGGGGCTACACGTGAAAGGAGACACACCCAAACATCTCCACCCGGCCGGGGAATCGAACCCCGGTCCTCTGGCTTGTGAAGCCAGCGCTCTAACCACTGAGCTACCGGGCCGTGTGTGTGTGTGTGTGTGTGTGTGTGTGTGTGAATTTGACACAAGGCAATCATGGCATCTTGGGCGTGGAGCACAACGAGGGGTCACGGCCGGGTCGAGTCCAGCCCGGTCATGCCTCGCGTTGCCAGCTGCAGTGCACTTAGTTACCTGCGCGACGCGTAACCAAAATACGGGACGAATTCTGCGCAATTGACGTCAAAATGATGCTATCTGAACCTCTCGCTCTTTCTCTCCCGTTGACCTGGGACAGTCAGTGACCTTGGGCGAGGTGACGCCTGGTAGGCAGGTAACAAGCCCGAGTAGCCGCTGACCAGGCCAGTAATAACCTCATTACCTCTACGATGCGCCGCCACTCACGCTTCACACAACACATCACGAGGCAAACAAGCATTGACACTCTTCCACTTAAATAATAGCAGCTCAATATTCAATCTTTTTCTTTCTCTACACTATGGTTGTATACCCTTCTATTACCATTCACCAGGCACGCGTTCCCAGTACAGTGTGCATGGGTGGCGCAGGAGCTGTGGCACGATCATGAAGGGACTTTTTGCATGCTCTCCCACCCGTGCTTTGTACTGAGTGGCAGACTTATTGAGTTTAAGTCACCAAAGTAGCAGAGTCATAAGGCATCGCACGTCAATAAGATAATAAAAATGATTAAGAAAATAAGATAAAAGAAAACAAAACTGAACAAAAATAAATTATTGTTAAAACAATTAATCTGAATAATCAGGTGAAACGAGGCAGTCCCCATAGCTCCCAGAGAGGACCATCCTTCTTTGCTGGCGTGAAGAGGATCAGGCGAAGGAGATGTGGATAAGTGTACGGTTAAAAGGGCAGGCATGTTCCTATGTTCCTCAGGTGTGGCGCCGTGACACCTTGCAACATTCTGTCCAGGTAGTGAGGGACGAGGAAGTATTGACGTCAGTGTGAGAGCTCTGCGTCAGGTAGCCGTGTGGTGACGCGTGTAATGTCGCCGCTGGCCTTGCGATTAAGTGCACTATTACTGTAATGGAAGGTGAAGCAGCTGGTGGCCACCCATACAGACAACTCAAGGGCGTCCAGGACAAACACAAACGGAGGCTGCTGAAGGAGTGCAGTACATTAAAAATCTTTTTACTTATATCGTATTCTCAAAAGCGAACAGGTTGCTTATCACTACAGTTCACTTAAATACTTCTTCAATATCATGGCATGGCAATTGAGTTTCTTATTTCCTTTTACAACTTTAATTGACATTATTCTATCTATTCCTCATATCTTACTATTCAATTTTAGGTCTCTATTTTCTTATCACAAGTCTACTTTAAAGCACTATAAATTTTCCGTACGATCAAAGCATTTCAGCAGTTCCTCTGACATGAATTCTACGTATTTTTTCTTTATGCAGCGAGACTCAACATCCTTCACTACACCGGCGACGCGGATGAGGAAGCAAAGCGGCCTCCTCGTGGGGAATAAGAACGAGAAAAGTGGGTGTTATCGTCTGGAAGCTGCCTGGTGATTGCCCGAGGAGCCACGAGCCGCCAGCCGAGCCGCCAGCCAAGCCGCATCTCATCCACAGGTGCGGGTCTTTTTGATGATGTTTTGGCTGACCCGAGCAAAGGCCTCAGTGGAATTTCTTAAGGCGAGGCACACGGAAACTCTGCATTTCTCCACGTTGCGGCACAAAGCTCGGGAAAGGGAACAGCGCGATGGAGGAATGGTAGACAGGGAAGGAATGGAAAGAAAAAAAGAGTAAAAGGGACGGACGAGAGAGAGAGAGAGAGAGAGAGAGAGAGAGAGAGAGAGAGAGAGAGAGAGAGAGAGAGAGAGAGAGAGAGAGAGAGAGAGAGAGAGAGAGAGAGAGAGTAAAGGGAGGTGGATGATAGAAGATTCGAGCCACTAAATCAGAGAGAGTCATGCAGAGCGCCCCGTCAGCAGAGGTACAGCCAAAGACAAGAGGCTTCACGTAACAGGCTTAGTGCGGGATACTGACGAGGAGGCGTGGTTCATTAAGGCTCAGGACTACGTCACTTAAACACCAGACACACACTTCCAGGTATCCACGCAGAGCAGCTATTGGGAGTCTGTTAAAGCAGTACCGGTGATTTTAGTGAATGCTGGTGAAACTCTACGGGGGAAATTAATAAAGATGCGCGTATGGGAGTGAGTATGGAGGTGGATATGGATGTGGGAGCGGTTGTGATTCAGTGTGTGAGTGGATACATTTCATTCTCATTCACTCCTACTTTCCATATCTTTCTTCCGCAATATCATGTAAAGATTCAGCTCCACAAGTCTTTTCCCTACCGTGAATCTCCCACGTGATTTCTTGGGAGCTGGCAACAGTTTTTCTCTCTCTCTGGGAAGAATTATGATAGATCTTTCAGCTTTTAATTTCCTGAGTTAGAGATTTTACGTCGATTATTTCAGATCTGTAAACTCTCATAGGATTTCTTTAACCCTCGACAATACTGGAACGGATTTTTACCTTCAATTTTGGGAATGATAAGACGATTTTATTTACATTAGGAAGGATCTATGGAAGTTAAAAGATTAATGGCCACAGTCTTCACTATTTCAATCCCCACATAAGTTTCTGAAGCTGTATAAAGTCACCAAATAGTAAGTAGAATAGATATGGAAACGCGTCATGGTACAGAAGAGGTTAATATGGCGCCTTTAATCGATCAATCAATGAAATACTCAATCGTGGCAGTCTTAGAAGGGATGGCTAACTTATCCTCACACTCCACACAGCGCGCCCATCAGTGGTAAGCGGTCCTGCTGTGGTTGGTGGTGGCTGTGCGGGAAGGGAGATTACGTCCGGGCGCCGCTTTCAGAGTACGTGTCACCATCTATTCTGGATTATTCCGAGTCTCGCTTATACCGCTTTTTCATCTATCATCTGGTGACGCTGTCGTATCCAGGAGACTTTGCAAAACGAAATGGGTTAATATTTCAGCGTTAACCGTCAGAAATAGCATAACTCTCATCCAACTATTTCAACACCACACGGGTTTTGTGGCCAGGTATATATTTAGGCAATCCAATTCACTCACATGCAAAGGGATTATTTTTTACTTTACTAGGCCGGACGTGAAACCGGAGATGACTCAACACCAACTCGGGTCAGCTCGCCCTACGTGACGAGAGGCGAATATAACAGACGCTACACCACGAGACGGTCAATGCGTGGCACGGGGAGGAAGACGACACTGCCTTCCATATTTTGAAACGCTCCGCTCTTTCACCACGGCTATTCTCGAAGCCCATAGAGATTACTAACTGGGTTCTTGAGTGTTTTACGAGTTAATAATATAAAAATCTTGTTAATCTCTCACTAGAACCATAAAATTGCTCTTAAAAACCAGAGTAATTTCAACGAGAGCCTTTTGAATGCATTGAAGGTGCGGCAAAAAAAAAAAGTGTTTCAGAATATAGTTCTCTTGTATTGTTCTCTTGTACGTATTGATTGTGTTGCTTCATAGTCTACGGGAAGCACCAGCCACTTCACAGCATCACAAGAACAAAATCATCTCAAGTCTAGTTCGTCATTCAATCTCGGCCTATATTCTTTACGTAAACATCCCTTTTTTCACTTCTACATCATAACTGCTCACACAAATACTGCAAATGGCAACACGCAAAAAAGAAGAAAAAGAAAAAAAAAAACTGCATAAACATTTCGGACGTGCTCTTTCAGTTACACTCGGTGCTGGCTGGAGGCTGGGAAATTGGGGGAGAGGTAGAAGTGGGGGTGGATGTCCTGGGGGAAAGGGAGGGGGTAGGCACCGGACAGGCACGGCAGGAGAGAATTAGGTCAAGTGCAGTGGTCCATTCTGGCGTGGGAAAACTGACAGGCCGTTACAGGTGGTAGTGTTCTTGCCGTTTCTTTACATTCACGCTCATTGCAGGTGCCACAAAACACTCACTTGACGCCAACGCACTGAATCCTGGCGGCGTTTGAGGTGCATGTGAAGTGTGAGTGAAAGGGACGCAGGCCAAGCAGTAAATAAAAGATTCTGTCCGTTGTGGCGAGTGCTGTCCGTCACTCACAGCCACAGTTTGAGAGTTTCTGTAATGGTGATGCGCTGGGAGAAAATAAAGACAGCAACACGTGTTAGGATAAAGCCAAAGCCAGCTGTACTTTACGATTCGTTACTACCGGGATAAGATGGATAAGATAAAGAGCTTGTGTGATGAAAGTGGTGGTGTACAATGTAAATGAAAGGAATGCTGAAGAATGATGAAGATAAATGTGAAGATGACGATGATAAAAGATGAAGATAAACAAGATGAAAAGGATAAGGTTACAGGAAAAACTCCCCCTGTGCGTGTGTGTGTGTGTGTGTGTGTGTGTGTGTGTGTGTGTGTGTGTGTGTGTGTGTGTGTGTGTGTGTGTGTGTGTGTGTGTGTGTGTGTGTGTGTGTGCGTGCTTGCGTATTACTGCTTGTTCTTCCTTTGTGTTGACTTCTCTCCCATTGATTGTTCTTCCTTTGCATTTCTTTTCTTTTGCTGTTATTTGTTCTTTTTATTATCTCTATCCTATCTATTTATCTATCTACTTTTTGGAAGAGTTGCTATTTGTTCTACCTTTGTGTTTCATTGCGTCCAGTACTATTCCTTTCCATTCCCGCCCCAGCTCTTCCTCCCCGCCGTGACGAAGTGTGGAGGCGCGGCGTGGTTCATGTTAAAGGGAAGGCAAGGTCACAACCCACGGGACGCCTCACCATACGCACCTAGCCTCTCTCTCTCTCTCTCTCTGGGACGAAGAATATTACTGCATTACTGCTAGTTTATTTGTTTCCTTATAGTAGTAGTGGTGGTGGTGGTGGTGGTAGTAGCCGTAGTAGTAGTAGAAGTAGAAGTAGAAGTAGTAGTAGTAGTAATAATAGTAGTAGTAATAGTAGTAACAGTAGTAGTAGTAGTAGTGGCAGTAGTGGTGGTGGTGGTGGCAGTGGTAAAGTTAATAGTCATAGAATTTATACATTTATGATTGTGGTAAACGCTCTGAGACTCTTATTTCCCAACCGCATTTTCCTTCCTTCCTTCCTTCCTTCCTTCCTTCCTTCCTTCCTTCCGTTTTGAAAGTGGCGACACTACTGGCTGCCTCGTGCAGAAAGAAACATTAAATAAATAAAAAAGTAGCAACAATAATAGCTAACACACACCCACCCACACACACACACACACACACACACACACACACACACACACACACGACCTTTGCTCTTTGTTGCAACGCTTGACCTTACCTTTATTAAACGCCATATAACAAAAAATAAAAAGAAAAAGACTTAGAAAAAGAAAAATGAAGGAGAGGATGACAAGAAGGCTTTTGTATCTTCAAGAGTGAGTGAACATGTGAATAAATGTGTGTGAGAGAGAGAGAGAGAGAGAGAGAGAGAGAGAGAGAGAGAGAGAGAGAGAGAGAGAGAGAGAGAGAGAGAGAGAGAGAGAGAGAGAGAGAGAGAGAAGGTGTGATTGAGTGAGTAAGAATAGGAAGTGAGTGGAAAGAGGGAATGGAAGAGGAGGAGGAGGAGGAGGAGGAGGAGGAGGAGGAGGAGGAGGAGGAGGAGGAGGAGGAGGAGGAGGAGGAGGAAGGGGCAAGAGTGGGAGGGGGCAGCGGAAGGCGGGAGGGAAAGAGGAGGGAAACTTGAGGGTGATGTGAGGGGGAGGGGTGGGCAGGAGGGTGGGCTGGAAGGTGGGTGGGTGGGCGGGTGAGGGCGTGGGTGAGAGAGATCAATAGCAGCGTGGGCGGTACTCTACACTGCAGCACCACCTGTCACGCGCACGCACACGCACACGCACGCACGCACGTACGCATACGCACACTTACTCTTTCACGGAACTCGACAACAGCTCTCTCTCTCTCTCTCTCTCTCTCTCTCAATGTCACATTTTCTTCCCTTTCTCATCAAAGCTGGTATGACTGGTATGAAGAAAGGAAGAAAGGAAGGAAGGAAGGAAGGAAGGAAGGAAAGAATAAATAAATAAATAAATATATAAATAAATAAAGAAAGAAAGAAAGAAAGCAAGGAAGGAAGGAAAGAAAAAAGTAAAGAAGGAAGGAAGGAGGGAAAGAAGAAAGGAAGGAAGGAAGGAAGGAAGGAAGGAAGGAAAGAAAGAAAGAAAGAAAGAAGGAAGGAAGGAAGGAAGGAAGGAAGGAGAGAAGAAAGAAAGAAAGAAAAACAAGGAAGGAAGGAAGGAAGGAAAGGAAGAAAGAAAGAAGAAAGAAAGAAAGAAAGAAAGAAAGAAAGCAAGGAAGGAAGGAAATACAGAAAGAAAGAAAGAAAGCAAGGAAGGAAGGAAAGAAAGAAAGAAGGAGGGACGGAAGGAAGGAAAGAAGGAAGAAAGGAAGGAAGGAAGGAAAGAAAGAAAAATAGAAAGAAAGCAAGGAAGGACGGAAAGAAAGAAAGAAAGAAAGAAAGAAAGAAAGAAAGAAAGAAAGAAAGGAAGGAAGAAAGAAGGAAGAAAAGCAGAAAGAAAGGACAAAAAAGGAAAGAAAAGAAAACAAGGTTGACAATGAACGAAAGAAGGTATGAAGAAAAGAAAAAAAGAAAGATAGTAGAAGACGAAAGAAAGAAAACCAATAAGAATAATAGAAATAGGAAGGAACGGAAAAGAAAAAAAAACACAAGGAAAACGATAAAATGAAGGACAGTAAAAGAAGGAAGGCAAAGTGTGTGTGTGTGTGTGTGTGTGTGTGTGTGTGTGTGTGTGTGTGTGTGTGTGTGTGTGTGTGTGTGTGTGTGTTTGAGAAAGAAAGAAGAGAAGAAGAGAAGAGAAGGGCAGGAGTAAAGAGGAGAGAGAGAGAGAGGAGGTGGCAAAAGGTAGAAGGAAGAAGTGCAAGCAAAAGATGGCAACACGGTGACTAAACTACGGGATGTGCAAAACTTAAGACGAACGACACCACCATCACCACCACCACCACCACCATCAAGAACCAAGATTTTTGAGCCTCCAGGGAAGAATACGACTACGACCAATGGTGCTACAGAGAGAGAGAGAGAGAGAGAGAGAGAGAGAGAGAGAGAGAGAGAGAGAGAAGGATGAGAAGAGGACGAAGGGGTTTTCAGGAAGGTAGTAAATGTAGTAAGTGACGCGTGTCTCAGTCCCGCTTGTGTGTTTTACGAGCAGAGGTGAGAGGGAACGAGGGGTAAGGGCAGGTGAGGGGAAGAGAGAGAGAGGGGCAGGGGTGAGGGGGGGTGAGGGGCAGGGGTGAGGTGCGGGAGTCAAGGGAGGGGCACGGGGGAGTGACAGGGGTAAACGGGGAAGAGAAGTAAGGGGGTGAGGAGTAAGAAGGTTCTGCTGTAACTCCTCAAAGGCCCCACTTGCTGACTCTCTCTCTCTCTCTCTCTCTCTCTCTCTCTCTCTTCTTCTGTTAATCCTGTATCTACTTTTCCTCTTACTAATCTCACTTTGACGTTTTCCCTTAATAGTTTTACACCTTTCCTCCTCCTTCTCCTCCTGCTCCTCCTCCTTTTACTGCTGTTCCTCCTCCTCCTCCTTCTCCTCTTCGTTCTTTTCCTCAATGTTTTATTCCACCTCTCCTCTTCCTCCTCTTCTTATTTTTTTTTCTCCTCCTTTTTTTCCTCTTCGTCTTCTTCTTTTTCTTCTCTTCTTGTTACGATTTCTACTACTACTACTACTACTACTACTACTACTACTACTACTACTACTACTACTACTTTTTCTTCCCTCTTTCAAGTACTCACCTTTACTCAACCTTAAAAAGAAAAAAAAAAAAAAAAAAAAAAAAATCCAGCCCAACCTAACGCAAGCAAAATCTTACACCTAACCCAACCCAGCCTCTACTCAGCTTCCCACCCCGTCAAACTTTTCCTCCCCTCGCCAATGCAGGGAATAGGAAAGTAGATGACGAAATGGAGACTGAAGAGGAAGAGGAAGGAACAGCTGTGGAAAGAAGATGAGTAAGGAGGAGGAGGAGGAGGAGGAGGAGGAGGAGGAGGAGACACTTATGGAAAGAAGATGAATTAGTGTGGAAAGAAAATAAAAGAGAATAGGTACGAAGAGAGAGAGAGAGAGAGAGAGAGAGAGAGAGAGAGAGAGAGAGAGAGAGAGAGAGAGAGAGAGAGAGAGAGATCTACCCCCTCATCCCTCCTATAACCTCGGGACATGGTGTAGGGGGGGGGGAGGAGGCGGCAGCGGCGGCCATCCCAGGTCATCACTTGAGGGACAAAGAAAACGCGAACTGAATTGAATTTGACTTGATCTTTTCCTCCCTCTCTCTCTCTCTCTCTCTCTCTCTCTCTCTCATCATCATTTCTACCACCACCAGCTGCTCCTGATACACACACACACACACACACACACACACACACGCACACACAAGCAGACATGGGTACTTCCTCCACCTGCACCTCCTCTTCCATCTCCTCTAACACACACTCCACATACTCCTCTTCCTCCTCCAGGGTCGCCAATGACAACACTCCAGCCAGTGTTGCCACATTTCACTTCATTACCCTTGCCCTCATCCTCCTCCTCCTCCTCCTCCTCCTCCTCCCACTGCCGCCAGAACCTCAAGCGCGTCTGGCCATCAACTCTGCGTAAAAGATGAGGAGGGTAAGAAGGGAAGAGGGAAAGAGAAGAGGAGGGAACGAAGGAGTGGGGGAAGGAAAGGTGGGGAGGGAGGATGGGAGGATGGAAGGACGGTAGAGAAGGAATCTAGGAGAGAGAGAGAGAGAGAGAGAGAGAGAGAAGCATGGGGTAGAATAACTTAAAAAGAGATAGAGAACGTAAATAAATAACCAGATCAACATATGAGGAAAAGAAACAGAGGGGAAAGGGAGGGGAAATACACGAAATAAATTAAAGATAAAAAGATAAGACCGCAAGATCCCATTATAGAGACGGAGCAATGAAAACAGGGAAGGCAGGAAGGAGAGACAGGGGAGAAATGAAAGGCAGAAATCTGAAACAAAACGAGTCAGTCAGTCAGTAAATATGAAACAGAAGCAGAATGTTAATTAAAGAAGACCTCCCGTGATTCGTTTACACTAGGGAATACTTTTAAAGCAGCACGCACGCACGCACGCACACGCACACTTACACGCACAAACACACAGGATGAGAAATACGTGGCTTGTGAAAATTTTATTGTTATCATTACTATTATTATTCTCACTATTATTCTATTTCTTTAACGACCTCCGCTCAGGATAAAGTGAAGCAAGAGCGGAGAAGAAGAGTAATAATCGAACAATAGCGGATTCTTATTCTTTCCCATTATGTTTCGCTCGCCACTGCACTCACATAAAGAAAAGAAGATGAGGCGAAGAAAAGGGGAAAAAAAAATATTACAGAAATTGTATGAAAAGTAAAATGAGAAGACAAAAGCGACAAAGAAAAAAACGGTAAGAAAAAAAATCAAACAGAAAAAAACTATACAAAACACGAAGAAGAAAGAGAGAGAGAGAGAGAGAGAGAGAGAGAGAGAGAGAGAGAGAGAGAGAGAGAGAGAGAGAGAGAGAGAGAGAGAGCATATATCACACACCTAGAGACAGAGGCTTAAGATACACTGACAGAACCAAAAGTAAGTTATAAAAAGAGGAGCTTGATACAACAAAAGTTATTGAAAGTTGAAATGTAACACCAAAGTTTGGACCGATTAATCAACTTCAACAGAGGAGGAGGAGGAGGAAGAGGAGGAGGAGGAAGAGGAAGAGGAAGAGGAAGAGTAGGAATAAGAATAGGAGGAGTAGGAATAGGAGTAGGAGGAGAAGGAGAAGGAGGAAAAGGAAAAGGAGGAT
>NC_059272.1:18385985-18388485 GCF_017591435.1 Portunus trituberculatus | reverse complement strand
CCACCACCACCACCACCACCACTACCACCACCACCAGTACGTTAGGTTTGGTTAGCGTGTAGTGTTTCCCAATCCAGACTCGCCTTCACGGACACATCGCAATACAAATTAAGTCACTCATAACACAGGTCTCATTAAAAGCTCAGTCTATCTATATTAAAGAGAGGGAGGGAGGGAGGGAAAAGATTAATAATATTTCTAAAACGAGAAGGCTCATTACTCATTCCATATAAAATGCTCATAATACAGTTAATTCCTCTCTCTCTCTCTCTCTCTCTCTCTCTCTCTCTCTCTCTCTCTCTCTCTAAGAAATATTATTACTATCAAAAATCTTCATAATTATCTTACATTACTCTGTCTATCTGTCGGTCTGTCTCTGTCTGTCTGTCTGTCTGTCTGTCTGTCTGTCTCTCTCTCTCTCTCTCTCTCTCTCTCTCTCTCTCTCTCTCTCTCTCTCTCTCTGAAACAAATGAATAAACAAAACAAATGAACTGTTTGCATTTCTTTGTACTGTCACTTCCTGCATGGCACTCTGATCTCTGACCCAGTACCTCACAACACAGCATCAAGACTCAGCACTGCCTGGGTGGAATCAGCACACCACGACAACACAGCGAACCCTAGAACATGCCTGGCTGACCGTTCCTTCTTAACTCTTACTCGTATATAATATTACTCTAGCCACGAGTTCTTAGTGATTTTTTGTACCCTTTGCTAGTTGTGAAGCTTAGAATGAGTTATATTGCTTCTCTTTTATATATAGTGAAGTGGTTTTTTTTTCTTTGTAGTCCATGTAGAAAGATTAAAACAGCCTTCACCTATATTAAGCTATATCTGGCTTAGAGTAAAAGATAAAAGCTACACCAGGTTCGCCGCGGTTTGTTTTCTTTTTGTGTTCCTTTGTGCGCAGTGATTAGCGGAATTACCAGCTCTGAGGCAAATAATCGTGTTTTGTTTCCCTCCGCTGACACAATGGCCGCCGACACAGAGATGTATGATGTGGAGTGTTGGGAAAAAAGAAAACGATACAAGCTGGGAGTAGATAATAATGATGTACATGCTGGTATTTATGAAGAATATCCCTTATTAAATATATTGGAAGGAGGGAGGGAAAAGGGAGGGGGTAAAGTTAAAGCTGTCATGGATATATTATTATTTTTTTTACGAGATTCTAAATTGAAGTGAAAAAACTTCGATATGAATAGAAATGAAATGAAATAAAAAAGTATAATGAAATACATGAAATGAATAACAGAAAAAAAATATGTAAAAGAATTAATGGAATACTTGGAAATAGAAGCACAATAACGCAAGTGTACGTACGTTGAATTTAAAAAGAAAGAAAAAAAAGAACAGCTGGATATTTTTCATTCTCTCGTCACTGGCAGGGAATGCAATACGATTTTAAAAGCCGTTCTCTCTTTACCTAAATTTGATATCGCTTAGCACTTGACACGCGGCGTAATGAGGCTCGCGCACGCACACGCAAACGCAAGCGTGCGCGCGCACACACACACACACACACACACACACACACACACACCGCTCCCCGGTCTCTCTCTCTCTCTCTCTCATTGACTTTCTGTCGCATTACAAATTAGATACACAAATTACCTGAAACCTGACGAGGGAAGCTTCTCTTTTTTATTTTTTGTTTTATTTTTGTGCATTTACACTTTTTAAAATTTTCGTTTTGTTTTAACATTGAAAGAAATTAACAGTTGTAAAGAGAGACTAAATTGTAAAAATACTCTCTCTCTCTCTCTCTCTCTCTCTCTCTCTCTAAAAGATTAAAGAGGCAAAAAATGACCTGAACAAATAGTGTTTCTCGCATTAATAACACTAATAACACTAAAGTATCATTATTATTTCCATTACTATTATTATCATTATTATTACCATTACTATTACCATTATGAGTATCTGTTACTTCCCTCACCCTATTCCTACTTTAATCCCTCTTTTCCATACTTCCCTTTTTCCCCTCTTTCAATTCACATCCTTACACAAACCATCTTCCTCTTTCCTTACCTATCATTTGTTTCCCTCTTCTTCCTCACCCCTATGTATGATTAATCTCCTCCTACCCTTCTTCCTTCTCTTCCCTATCCATAATTTCCAGTCTCTCTCTCTCTCTTCCCTCCCTCTCCTCTGTTTTGTCCTATTCCCGTGACACTCTTTACTTTATCTCCTTTATTCTTACCTGTCGTCTCTCTCTCTCTCTCTCTCTCTCTCTCTCTCTCTCTCTCTCTCTCTCTCTCTCTCTCCCGTATCATTCCTCCCACCATTCTTCGTATTTTTTTCCTCCTCCTTTTCTTTTTCTTTCCTCTCTCTCTATTGTCATTCCGTTTCCCTATCCACTCCATGCGTGTGTGTGTGTGTGTGTGTGTGTGTGTGTGTGTGTGTGTGTGTGTGTGTGTGTGTGTGTGTGTGTGTGTGTGTGTGTGTGTGTGTGTGTGTGTGTGTGTGTGTGTGTGTGTGTGTGTGTGTGTGTGTGTGT
>NC_059272.1:18368485-18383485 GCF_017591435.1 Portunus trituberculatus | reverse complement strand
AACTCACTTCCGTCCCCTCGCCTCCTGTGGAAATTAATCTCTCTCTCTCTCTCTCTCTCTCTCTCTCTCTCTCTCTCTCTCTCTCTCTCCTACTAGTACTATTACTACTTTACTTTAATAAGGAGAGAGAAAAATTAAATGTATAGGAAACAAAAAACAAAGAGAGAGAAAAAAATATATAAGAACTAAATAGAAAAAAAAGAGAGAAAAAAAATGAAAAGGACTGGTGTTAAGTTATCCAATCACACCTGTCACTCTCACCTGGGAATACCTGCAGGCCTTTCATCTATCTGGCATTCACTTTGTAATAAGCTGCATAATTACCTTCCTGCACTCTATTTCCTGTATACATCTGGTCACTAAGCTGCTGTTAGCCCTTAGTTGCCAAAGAGATGTGGTCGGGGGAGGGTATGTGTCTCCAGTCTGCAGTGATGATTAGATTACCTTTTTCATGTAAGAGAGGAGGACTGGCCAAGAGAAACGAAAAATATAAAGAAAATAAAGGCCCGCTCAATTGCTAGTCTCCTAAAAGAGCAGATAGAATTAGTCAAGGAACAGGGATAAATGTCTTGAACCCTCCCTCTTGAATGAAGTCAAGTTATAAGAAGTTAGAAATACAGACACAGACAGAATGGATGCGTGGGTTTTGCGTCTGTGTAGGATTTATCTGTTGACTAATTGTTAGTTGTGTTTTTTTTTTTTTGTTGAGTATCTATTTTTGCTGCTGTGTTTGTTGTTGCTTTTTTTGGGATGTTTGCGAAAGAATGATGCACGGGCAGTAAAATAATATGACGGTGATAAAAATACACCATTCTTATGCAGAGCAGTAAGTTACCTTTATTCACTGGCTAATCTTTCACCTCCACCACCACCACCACTTCTCTAAACAACAATAAATCAAACAACAAAACACATAAAATATTACTTGAAAGATCACACAAACACACACAATCTCTCTCTCTCTCTCTCTCTCTCTCTCTCTTATTTACCCTTCGTGATAGAAAATGACGGACTAACAAAATCTCTCTCTCTCTCTCTCTCTCTCTCTCTCTCTCTCTCTCTCTCTCTCTCATTTACCCTTCGTAATAAAAATGACGGACTAACAAAAGCGTAACAAACTCGATGGGGAAGGCGGCCTTAGCAAAAAAAAAGTTGAGATGGATTAATAGTTTTGGAATTACAACGTTTGCGGAAAGTGAATTTATTGCGAACTAGTAAATCCTATAACCTCATTTTGGCGAGAAACTTTTCCATCAGTGACGATACACGCTAGCTACTCCTTTTTTTTTTTTTTCTATCTATTAACTTTTTCTCATTGATTTTTTTTTTTATCGCTGGTAATATATGTATTCAGAAATTCAAAACGTGCTCTTACTTTTTATTAAGAGAGGATGAAATTTAGTGAACGAAGCCTTTGCGTATATATATATATATATATATATATATATATATATATATATATATATATATATATATATATATATATATATATATATATATATATATATATATATATATATATATATATATATATATATATATATATATATATTTTTTTTTTTTTTTTTTCTCCTGTGATTTTATGGTGGCAAGGATATGAATGCTGTCATGGGATTAAGATTATTATCTTTTTTTGTCTCACTTCTTATTTTTCTGTTGCTTTCGTTGTTGGCTTAGTAAAGTGTGTGGGGTAGGAATGAGATTTATCAGTCTACTGTTTAATCAGTCAGTCAGTCAGTCAGTCTATCGGTCAGACAGTTGATGCATCTACTGACTTATCTCTCTCTCTCTCTCTCTCTCTCTCTCTCTCTCTCTCAACAATAGCAGAATACGTAGAAAATATATTATTACTTTCACCTTCGTTAATCTCTCTCTCTTGAAAACAGCAACAGAACAGTAATAGTAGCAGTAGTAGCACCACCACCACCACTACAACCACCACAACCACCACCACCACCACCACCACCACCAGCGTCCAGTACCAGCACCGAAGGACATCAAAGGGCATCCCATTACCCAGCGATCAAGAGGGAGGCGAGGCACACACACTCCGCGCCGCCCTTAATGACCACCGAGTGCTGGCCTGCAGGCGGTTCTGGGGACGCAAGCAGGTCGTGAGTGGGTGAGAGAGTGGGAGGGGTGGTGACCAGGCTTTCTTGATTTACCGAACCATCCTCACTCAGGCACAAGAGAGGAACAATTATTAACTCTTTGGCCTTTCTGATGCTGTCTGTGATGCGCTACACTGATTTCAATTGAGGAGGTGGGTGGAGAGAGGTCTTGTGGTGGTGATGGTGGTGAAGTGGTGAGGATGATGATGGTGATGATGATGGTGATGATGATGGTGATGGTGATGCTGCTGCTGATGATGATGATGATGATGAGGAGGAGGAGGAGGAGGAGAAGGGGGAGGAGGAGTAAGACTGTAAAAGCACTCAGGATTTCTCTCTCTCTCTCTCTCTCTCTCTCTCTCTCTCTCTCTCTCTCTCTCTCTCTCTCTCTCTCTCAACTCTTACTCTCTTACCTAATCTTCTTACCTCTATTTCCTCTCTTCTTCTTCTCCTCCTCCTCCTCCTTCTCTGCAAGCATTTAACTCTTCTACACTACTACACCCAATTCTAAGGTAATTCAATACTATACTAGCATACACCATCCCCCTACTCTCTCTCTCTCTCTCTCTCCTCCGCCAGACTCGTTAACTACAATTCAGTACACTGCCAGCCTTGACTCGCCCACTGGTACACCCACTACACCCATTAGCAAGCACATAAAGGTCACTCCAGCCCTCTCAAACTCTCGCTGCCTCTACGACTTCAAACATTAACAATTGGTACCGCGTCCTGTGCTGCCTCCATCGCCTCACCATCCCTCCTATCGCCACCATCACCACCACCACCCCGTCACGGCTACAGACATTCGTATAGACATTGTTAGTGTCTCTTGTTTGTGTCACGATTCACCTTTCAAGCTTATTACTGCCCTTCTGCTTGACTATTTTTACTATTACTGCTACTACTGCTGCTGCTACTACCACTGTTGCTGTTGTTACTCTCGTGGCGTCTTCTCCCTCTCGTTGCATTCAAATGCACATCACCAGCTTTTTTGCGGTTCATAACAACACGCAAAGTACCGAGCCAACACAACGAACACTCACTCTCACTCACTTACTCACGGACACACATACACACCAACATTAAAACTCTTGCACCATGTCTTCCAAAACAACACCACACCAAACCAACACAACAAACACATATATACAAAAACACACACACACACACACACACACACACATACTAACACCTTTCCAATTCCAATGTAGCCTTTCCTAGCACCACCATACCAACACCAACACCAGCAGCAACACCAATACCACACCAGACCACGCCACCCTTGCAGCAGTGGCTAAGAGAGGCACGCACCATCAAACCCAATCACCGCCAGAGGGTCAGCAGTGGCAGCGACAATTATCAGCCGCTGGATTACCTGTGCGAGGCCAACGAGGTGTTTGTATTGCCCATCTGACGTGACTCGGAGCCGTGCTAATGAACGGGGAGGCCGCACTCACACTTACACACAGATAGACAGACAGACAGATCGGTCTATGAGCTCTGAGCACGCTCCGTAATGGGGAAGACTGGCTGGGTGACCAGCAGACGACCGAGGTGAATTACATACACACACATTGCCTCTGCCCAGACTTTCTGCTAGTTGGATGATAAGCATTGGGTGGGAGAAATGGCTTATCTGGTACAGGAAACAAGTTCAGGAGGTGGTGGTGGTGGTGGGGGTAGGGAGGAAATAAAGGATGTTGAAGTTTTAAGGTATGCTTGTATTTGTATGGTTAATGATGATGGTAATGATGAGGATGATGATGAAGTGGAGGAGGAGGAGGAGGAGGAGGAGGAGGAGGAGGAGGATATAAACTTTCAGATAATAGTTTCTTAATGAATAAGATACACAAATAGCACTAAATTCGACACTACCACAACCACTACCACCACCACCACTACCACCACCACCACCACCATCACTCCGACCACCGCCACGCTCACAGGTAAGCTTTTGCGAAAATTAATTGGGGTATCAGGTATTTCTGGGTAGCGATCCATTATATGTTACTTGGGGTTCACACACACACACACACACACACACACACACACACACACACACACACACACACTCTCTCTCTCTCTCTCTCTCTGGTGTCCTTGTGGGAGTTGAATGATTCGTGCAATGAAAACAAAAACTATTGACGTGCACGGGAATAATTTTTTCCTTGCTTGATTGGTTGTTTGTTTAAATATTTCATGTGTTATTGGTGTGCCATTTCCTTATTTTCTCTCTATTTTCTTTACATTTGGCTCTTGTTTTTTTCTTATCAGGAGGACAGAAGGGGGAACTAAACTGAGGAGGAGGAGGAGGAGGAGGAGGAGGAGGAGGAGGAGGAGGAGGAGGAGGAGGAGGAGGAGGAGGAGGAGGAGGAGGAGGAGGAGGAGGAGGAAAAGAAAGAGACGGAGGATGAGAAGAAAGACGAACAGCAACATCATTACATTTACATCAAACATCATTCAACGCTACCATATTTACACACAAAAACACACACAAACCCACCACCACCACCACCACCACCATCACCACCACCACCACCACCACCACCACCACCACCACCACCACATCACTAATAGCCCTGTTATCGCACCATCATTCACTGGAGGCACACATTTTTACCTTCCCTGCGGCCTCAATTCCTCCGTCGGGTTCCTGAGGGAGGCGTTGGTTTCAGTGCCCAGCGGTGGCATTGTTTCCCTTCGTCGTTAGCGTCTGGGTACAAAGGGCCGCTACTGTGCTCCTCTCCCGAGTGATCCCCTGCCTCGTTCATCTCAGGGACGCGAATTAATCTCCCTTGTGTTTATGGGGGTAGATACTCCTGCTGGAGTGGCCGAAGGGGGGTGTAGGAGGCGCGAGTGTTGGCTTGGCGAGAGGGAATATACGAGGCGGGGATGTGAGGGATGACTGTAGGTGGACAATGAAATAGGTGAGGTGAGGTGTTGAGAGTGTGAAGGAAGGAGAGAAGAGAGAAGAGAGAGAGAGAGAGAGAGAGAGAGAGAGAGAGAGAGAGAGAGAGAGAGAGAGAGAGAGAGAGAGAGAGAGAGAGAGAGAGAGAGAGAGAGAGAGAGAGAGAGAGAGAGAGAGAGAGAGAGAGAGAGAATAGCCGTCGTCATCATGTTTGGTAATCATAAAACCACCACCAACCACTACCACCACCACTACCACCACCATCACTACCACCACCACCAGTCAACAACAACACCACTATCCATCATTAGCCTGTAGCCAATTACTCTTTTGCATTCACCACCACCACCACCACCACCATCACCACCACCACTGCAGTCCCTCGCTAGCCTGTATTCAAACCTACTCTTTTTTTTTCTTATTTTTCTCCCTCCTTATTCTTTGAACTCTTGCACCTGACATGACTACCTGAAAACTACGTGAGATTGAGAAGAAAGGAACAATATAACTTTTCTTCACACAAGCAACTAAACAATACTCCTATCGAAAAAAAAAAAAAATCATACTGGGACTACCAACTGAGTGGGCTTTTTCAATCTTTTATTTTTTTTGACCTTGGACAGTTCTCTTTTACATAAAAAAATACATACATACATACATGCATACATATTTTTCCATCCTTCTCCCAGCCCCAGTCACAGACACGTACCTTCCCCCCGCAATAAATTAGTTTTTTTTCCTCCAGCACTTTTCAGGTACTCACCACCACAACCACCATCAACACAATTTGTTAATATTACACTTTCTTCTGTCACCCTCATCACACTCAATACTCGTGTGCCTGTAACGTTGCCATCAATAAAACGTCACGTACCTACACTGTTTACCTTCACCTGGGTAGCCTACGGGAACGACTCAGCTAGCGCTCGTATTGGCAAGGTGGAGAGAGCGTTGCAGAGGAAGCAGGGGTGGGAGGAGGGTGTGTGCTCAGATCAGTAACTATTATGACATTATGACGCCCAGCAAGAGATGTAATATTGTGGTGATTGATTGATTGACTTTAACTCTTCCACTCGTCCTTTATGTTCTGTTCTTATGCACTCCTGTCACAGCTTGATCTTCCTAATACGTTCCCGTTCAGAGAGATGCTTATCTCACGTTTTTTTCTTCTCCTCCACCCACTCCCACCTCAGCAGTCTCTTGTCTCCATCGCTGAGAGGAGCAGAATTATCTGACACCACCGCGACAGCTGACACTTCACTTTTACACCTGTCACGAGCTGTCACCGTCCGTTCCTGCCGTGCCTCCCAGCCTCCTGCAAGGCGCCGGGCTGCAGGAGCAGTTCCTCACAGGAGCAGCAGAGCTCAACGGCTCTGTGGAGGACATATTAACATTCACATACATTAAAAATTACGGATATGAAGAAAAAAATGGTCATATGAATGTAAGGACGAGGAGGAAGAGGAGGAGCAGGAATAAGAAGAGGAGGAGGAGGAGATAGAGGAGGCAGTAATTACCGTGGAGAGGCGTGAAGGAGTTAGCGAGTTGAATAATATCATTAGAAACTTGGTAATGTTATTGTACTTTGGGTTGAAGTGGAAGGCAGGCGGACGGCGAGGAGCGGCGGGAGATGGAGGAGGAAATGCCTGGAGGAAAGGAGGGAGGGACCGAGTAGAAGAGGAAGAGGAAGAGGAGGAGGAAGACAAATCAGCCGCTAAGTGAAGGGAGGAAGATGAGCGAAAGGGGCACCATATCTCCATCTCTCTGGGCCTTCTCGCCTCTGTGGGACAGCAAGCATCATCACCACTCCAGCAGGTTAACTTTATGATGATCCGCAGCGTCTGGAGTGAAAACCTGAGGGAACAAGGGGATGGTTCGAGGAACTACTGGTACTTGTGGGGCTGGAAAGAGAGAGAGAGAGAGAGAGAGAGAGAGAGAGAGAGAGAGAGAGAGAGAGAGAGAGAGAGAGAGAGAGAGAGAGAGAGAGAGAGAGAGAGAGAGAGAGAGAGAGAGAGAGAGAGAGAGAGTCCACCAGAAAGAAAACAAAACAAAAATACAAAACACACTGACAAAGACAAGACACAAACAAACAGTACGCGGAAACAAAAGTAGAAGCGAAGAAGAAAAAAAAAAAATTCAAGAAAATGCCAAAAAAACAAAAACAAAAAAACACGCGGATGGAGAAACACATCCCAGCAAACACGACGAGAATGTTTGGTTGTCTTTTTCTTCTCCAGCAGCGGGACACGGCGGCGGGGTGAAGGAGGGGATGCCGTGGGTACAGCGAAGGAAGGAGGGAGGGAGAGGAAGGAGGAGGAGCGACAAAGAGCATGGGACACACACACACAAAAAGCCTCCGTCAACACTCAGCCGGAAAACAGACAGACCTAATTATCTCGGTGACTAATTGACTGCAGGTTCCGACGCGCAGCGAGGGAAGTACTGGCTGGATTGTGGTGGTGGTGGTGGTGGGACTGGTAATGGTGGTGGTGAAGATGGTGGTGGAGGCAGTACTACATCAACAACAGTAAAACAACAAATAACAACGACAACAACAACAACAACAACAAACGTAAGAGAAGACGCAGAGCCGAGGACAAGGAAGAGGAAGAGAAGTAAAAACATATACAAAAGGAAAAGGAAGAGAAATAAAACACAGAATTCATAAACAACGTCGACAACAACAACAACAACAACAACAAACACCCACACACGTAAGAGAAGACACAGAGGCTAAGAAAAAGGAAGAGGAAGAGGAGTGAAAACACAGAGAAAAGGAAAAGGAAGAGAAGTAAAAACATAGAATTACAAACAACGTCCATTTATTCTGTCCAGGCAAAAGGCAGAGAGAAGAAAGAGGAAAAGGAAAAGAAGGTAGAGATGGAGGAGGAGGAAGGGAAGAAAATAAAGAAGAGGAGAAGGAAGAATAAGTATCGTAACAAATATACGTAAATAAAAGGTAATATAAATGATTAGGAGAAGAGAACAAGTAAAATATAAGTGATTTTTGATTTTCGGGAGAGGGAGAGATGGAAGATGATTTTAGATTATCTGTGCTCCTCCTCCTCCTCCTCCTCCTCCTCCTCCTCCTCCTCCTAATATTACTACCCCACAAAATAGGAACCGGATATGAGCAGGTAGTTGTAAAATTGATATGGTTTCCGGGGTGATATATTCTCTCTCTCTCTCTCTCTCTCTCTCTCTCTCTGACAGTTTGTTATATTTCCACTGGTCTTTTCTGTATATATAAATTTTCCTTCTTGGTAAATTTCTCTCTCTTTTAGTGTTGTATTTTTCTCAAAAGTTTATTGCCCTTTTCCTCCTCCTCCCCCTCCTCTTCCTTTTCCTCTTCGTCCTCGGCAAAATGCTCCTGCTGTTCATCTTCCTTTTACTTACCTTCTCCTTCCTCCCCTTCTTCTCGACTCAAACTTTCTTTTGCTCACTTTAACTTATAGCCTATGTCATCCTCTCACTTGGTCCTGCTTGTGTGTGTGTGTGTGTGTGTGTGTGTGTGTGTGTGTGTGTGTGTGTGTGTGTGTGTGTGTGTGTGTGTGTGTGTGTGTGTGTGTGTGCGCGTGTGTGGGTGTATGCTTAATGAAACTCAACGTTTTCAGGCTATATTTGTTTCTTTAAAAATAACATTATATAAATAAAGTAAAATGAGAAAAAAAATGGCATCAAAAGAATTTCCCAATATTTATTTTTTATGTCACTCTTTCATTAGCAGTCTAATTAAAACTCCAACAGCAGCAGAGGCGGCGGTGGCTACGGAAGCAGCAAAACAATAACAGAAGCAGCAACAACAGCAGGAGGAGCAGCAGCAGCAGCTCTAGCAGCAATAATAGTAATAGTAGCAGTAGTAGAAGCAGGAGGAGGAGGAGGAGGAGGAGGAGGAGGAGGAGGAGGAGGAGGAGGAGGAGGAGGAGGAGGAGGAGGAGGAGGAGGAGGAGGAGGAGGAGGAGGAGAAGGAGGAGAAGAAGGAGAAGGAATAGGAGGAGAAGGAGGATGGAAAAGTAGTAACAGTAGATGTAGCAGCAGTAGTAGTAGTAGTAGTAGTAGTAGTAGTAGTAACAGTAGCAGTAGCAGTAGCAGTAGTAGTAGTAGTAGTAGTAGTAGTGGTAATGGTAATGGTAACAACAGGACATACATTAATGGTTTAAATATACTTACTCTACAAAAGATTATCAGGATAATAATACAACGCACGAAACGGAGCGAATTCCAAAACGAAACAAGAATTAAGATGCTCTCCCTTCGCCCGAGGGATCGCAGCTGGTTGAAAAATACATAAATATACGCCCTTTAAAACATGGAAAAATAAGAAAAAGACAGACGCCAAAATGGTATGATAATATTTGACACAAGTTTAGCGGAGGGTGCGGAAGGGTAGAAGGGCGCTGGGTGACGTGGAAAGTATAGAGATCACTACAAAACGTTCCTACAGCGGTGAAATCTAAAGGTACATAAGTTTACGTGTAAAGTCATTCTAAGTCAGGGAGGTGAGGGTACGAAGCAACACACGGTGAGTTTACACAGAGAGAGAGAGAGAGAGAGAGAGAGAGAGAAACTTTTGGCTGGAAAACAACGAAGGGAAATGCAGGAAGCAGCTTGGTGTCTGCGCCTCACCCCTTCCCCAGCAGCACTCTGAGGGCACAAGAACACTCACAAGAACAGTAGCCGTCCAGACCCTCGCCTCTTCACTCCTGCAGACACGCCAAGCAAACTCCACACATGCTGTTTTGTAGGTTATAGATGTGTTTGCTACCGTCCCCTCTCTCTCTCTCTCTCTCTCTCTCTCTCTCTCTCTCTCTCTCTCTCTCTCTCTTAACTATCTATATATACCGCCATTAACAGGTCTTTTTGTAGTATTTTGTTTAACCTTTGCTTGTAATGTGTTGTTTTGTTTACCCTTTTCATTTAGTTGTTTATATTGTATGTGTATTTGTTTATGTCTGTCAATGCGTAATATTTCACAATCTGTCACCTTTAAATTCACTGCTACTCCATTTTGTACTCTCTCTCTCTCTCTCTCTCTCTCTCTCTCTCTCTCTCTCTCTCTCTCTCTCCTTGTCCATCTCATTCTGCTCCATCTTGTGTCCTGCCTTCTCTGATCCATCCTGTCTTATTCCTTTTATCTTCCTCCTTCTCCTCCCTCCTCTCCCTTTCTCTTTCCTCTCCTAGTCCTCCTTTCTTCCTCCATCTCTCCTATGATCCTGCTTTATCTCAGCCATATGAGATTTCTGCTCCTCCTCCTCCTCCTCCTCTTTCACGTCCTCCTCCTTCTCCTCTTCCTCCTTCCTTATCTTTCTTCTTTTCTTCTCCTGCCATTTTTGTTTTTTATATTTGTTTCTTCCTGATTTGCTTCTTCGCTTTTTTTTTTACATCTTAGTGGTATTTCTCTCTCTCTCTCTCTCTCTCTCTCTCTCTCTCTCTCTCTCTCTCTCTCTAACTTTATATGTAAGTACGCAGGATTCTGGTGATGGGCGGAGACAGTGAAATGTGGCTGATTTCTACCATAGAGTTGTAAAGACTTTTAACACGTCCATCAACAAAGAATAATTTAGTACTATGTTTTACCTCCTTTTTTCCCTCTTCTCTTCCTCCTCATCTTCTTCTATTCATCCTCTTCTTCTCCCTTCTCCTCCTCCTCCTCCTCCTCCTCCTCCTCCTCCTCCTCCTCCACCATCACTAGCACCAATGTCACCACTTTCATCAGCACCTCTTCCTCTTCTTCTTCCTCATTCTTCTCCCTCTTTCTACCTCCACTTCACCTCTTCTTCTTCCTTACCCTCCTTCTCCTCCTCCTCTTCTTCTTCTTAATCTTTTTTCGTCTTCTCAAGTTATGTCTTCTCCTTCCTTGCATCTCATTTCCTTATTTATTACAGTATCTATTCGTAATCCTCCTCTCCTTTGTGTCCACTCATTCTTCTTCCATCTCTCTTTCCTTCCTTCCTTAATTCGCCTCCTTTTATTTTTCCTTTCCTCCATGGTTCTAATTTCTTCGTTTTTTCTCTCTTCTCTGGTTATTTTTTTAATTTTCTCTTATGGTTAACTGTTATTCCTTCCCCCCCTCTCTCTTTCTCTCTCTCTTTAATTCTTTCATATTCACCATGTCCTCTTTCTCTTGCTTCTCCTCCTCCTCCTCCTCCTCCTCCTGCTGGTGTTATCAAGTTAATGCACATCTTTTCACAGCTTCCTTGGTTAAATCTGCTGTTTATTCGTTCCTCACATTCCCATCCTTTCTAAACGGCAGCTCGGAAAATGAGGTCCTTCCTTGCCACTTTTTGGTCTGTTTACTCTACACATGCGCGGCGATAAAGTTTACGTGCCGCTTGTTTGCTCCTCCCGACGCCATTCCTGCTCGTGCTGTTGACTACATTCTCCTTTTTTGCTTGCCTTCTATATTTTCTTATTTTTTCTTTCTTATTTCTCTCCCTTTTTTTTGTTCATTCCCTTGGTAAAATTTTGACCTTTTTTTTCGGAGGGGATGATGGTAATTTTTGTTGTCATTCTCTCTCTCTCTCTCTCTCTCTCTCTGTGTGTGTGTGTGTGTGTGTGTGTGTGTGTGTGTGTGTGTGTGTGTGTGTGTGTGTGTGTGTGTGTGTGTCTAGTGCTGTGCTGGCCAGTGTTGCTTCCAGTGTTGCTCCAGTGTTGCAGGACCGCGCAGCTGTGTCGTGATGCATGCACGGCGAGGCTGCTGCGCCTGTCACGTATTTTTACTGTGGAGATGAAGATGCTCGTGCTATTGCTACAGCCATAGTGGATTCGCCGCCGCCGCCGCCATAGTTGTTGTCGTTAGTGGTGGTGGTGGTGCTGGTTATGGGTGGAGGTTGGCTTATACAAGGGCCAAGAAATCTGGTGTTTTTTCTTTCTTTTATCCTGTGCAATCTTCCAACATAAACAATATAAAGAGCTAAAATCTGAATAAAATAAAACATCCGTCTTGTGAGCAGTGATATCTCGTTAAGTATGAACTGAGTTATTATCTCACCACCACCACCACCACCACCACCACACTACCACCACCAACACTAGAAACCTGCTTTATATATCTCCTTTCAAGTGATTGAGCCGAGCGTGTGTGTAAATATCTATGCATCAACGTGTGTTCCATCCACTCCTGCAATTACCCTCCCGCCTCCTCCTCCCGCACTCAGTCTGGTCAAGAGTAGAAGAACCCCCCTAACACAGCCTTATCCAGCACCGCCCCCGCCGCCGCCACACACCACATCAGGACCACGCCTCGGTAACTGCAGAGGCCACAGTGTTCCGCCAAGTGAGTGCGTGGCGGTGTTTAATCCCTGAACGAACGCTCCGAATCGCTTGCAGAATAAAACCACTACACTATAAACAATTCCTCTATTTTTCTGATAGATTACTCCTTCACAACTAATCTGTCTCAACGGTTATATTTTCACCCTTACCTAACCCAGCTTAACAAAACCTGACCTGACCTGAGCTACTATAACAACTTAGTACAGCGTAACAGATATTAACCTAACGTAACACAGGTTAACCTCACCACACCTCACCTTAACTGACCTGACCTTATGTTACCTGTACAATGTACCCTCTGTATCCTATCCTATGCTTTCTTATCCTCTTCCTTTTTACCCGAACCTAATCTAACCTAACAGTTAATTCACCCTTCACATTAATCCCGCACCTCTCTCTCTCTCTCTCTCTCTCTCTCTCTCGCCGCTAGAAATATAGTTTAGTCTGCCAAATGAACGAGAGAGAGAGAGAGAGAGAGAGAGAGAGAGAGAGAGAGAGAGAGAGAGAGAGAGAGAGAGAGAGAGAGAGAGAGAGAGAGAGTAATAATATTCACCAATAATATCTGTTAAATATAAAAGCAAGGCGGTGTTGTGCATGTTGTATTTACTTATCGTCCCTAGATATGTAGTTCAATTGATGAGAGAGAGAGGGGAAGAGAGACACGAGTAATGAATAAACAGGCGAGGCGATGGTACAAAGGAGTTACATTTACTTGCAGATTCACGAAGCGTATTTGTAGATCAGTGGAGAAAACCTTTCGCTGCGAGTGTCTATTGTTGAGGCGAGAAGAGGCCGAGCAAACACTGGTATGGCCACGTTCCTGTTTGTTCCTGTCGAGGGTGCAGGGTCGCTCGCTGCGGAGTGTTCGCTGTGCACTGTTCGCTGCCCACCAACCTCTCCCTCCCTCCCTCTCTCCTGGCTCGTGAAATCTGTGCCGGCAATAACACTTGTTCTGCCTCGCCTGGTGCGCGTATAGTGCCTGGTGTTAACGACTGGTTGTGCATCATATACTACTAATACTGATACTACTACTACTACTGCTACTACTTCTACAACAACAACAACAACAACAACAACAACAGCTACTACTACTACTACTTCTACCACTACTTCTACTACTATTATTTAACTCAAACGTAATCTCCGGTGCTGCCTAAAATCATGGTAACCACATCGAATTTAAGCATAAACAAGATAATATATTCATGAATTTACGAAATAAATCCACTTTTATTGTAGAAACGCTAGAAAAGAGTGTACATTCCATATAAACAATTAAATGCAAGAGAAAGGAAAAAAAAAGCGATGCAGAAAATATACACTAGATGAATTAATGGATTTATAATGGAGAAGACGAAAACACAAAACAGTATGAATTTTACAAACAACTAAACACAAGATAAAAGTGAAGAGAGGGGTGGGATGGGATGGAGGGAGTACCAATTAAAGGATTTACAGTGAAAAACATAAAGATACAAAAGGGGGAAGGAATTAAAGTGATGCGACACACAACTATAAAACAAGAGTTAAAATATTTACAGGGAGCTTAAAAAAATCACAGCGAATACAAGCTGTCAAATGTGTTCCACGCAATTCTTTACTGATGGCAGTGAATGTTGCCTTCTACGAGTTTAAAGGATTGGGAGAGAGAGAGAGAGAGAGAGAGAGAGAGAGAGAGAGAGAGAGAGAGAGAGAGAGAGAGAGAGAGAGAGAGAGAGAGAGAGAGAGAGAGAGAGAGAGAGAGAGAGAGAGAGAGAGAGAGAGAGAGAGAGAGAGAGTAGTAGTAGTAGTAGTAGTAGTAGTAGTAGTAATAATAATAATAATAATAATAATAATAATAATAATAAAACAATAATAACAACAGCAACAACAACAACAACAAGAACGCCAATAATAATAATAGCAACAACAACTATACTATCAGCAGCAACAGCAGCAGAAAAGACAGCTCAACAAAAGGCTGCATCCAGTCAACACTACATCCTCACAATACTTATTCTCATTCCCATTGTGTGTCTTTCTCCTTCCTGCTTAATTCATCAGTGTTGTTTGTCATTCCTACACCTGTCTCTGTGCCATTGTTTTCCTTCAGGTGTGCAGCAATTAACTCTCTCTCTCTCTCTCTCTCTCTCTCTGTGTGTGTGTGTGTGTGTGTGTGTGTGTGTGTGTGTGTGTGTGTGTGTGTGTGTGTGTGTGTGTGTGTGTGTGTGTGTGTGTGTGTGTGTGCTTAAACTTCCTACACAGACAGACAAATAACAAAGGGACAGACAGAAAGACAGACCACCAGCCAGCCAAACAGGCACACAGACAGACAGACAAACAAAGTGACATAAAGTGGGATGGAGTGAAAGGTAAAGAAATATAGGAAGGATAGAGAATGAAAGAACAACAGGTATAGAGAGAGAGAGAGAGAGAGAGAGAGAGAGAGAGAGAGAGAGAGAGAGAGAGAGAGAGAGAGAGAGAGAGAGAGAGAGAGAGAGAGAGAGAGAGAGAGAGAGAGAGAGAGAGAGAGAGAGAGAGAGAAATGAAGGAGAAAAAAAATTAAAGAAAGGTACTTAGGGAAGAGAAAATGAGGGAGAGTGAGAGACAAAGACCATCACCACCACCACTACCACCACAACCACCACCACTACCACCACCACCACCACTAATACATAACATCCCATTAATTCCACATAAGCACTCCCAAAACACTCCACCACTCCA
>NC_059272.1:18355985-18360985 GCF_017591435.1 Portunus trituberculatus | reverse complement strand
TTTCTTTCAGCTGACTCTAATGAACTGTAAGGGGGCTGGCAATTAAGTGGGCTTTTTTTTTCTATATATTTTTTTGTTGCCCTTGTTCATTTTCTCCCTCTTACTAAAATAAAAAGTTACAACCAAACACTCCGGGACACAATAGTGATGCCAGAGGGACATCAAATATTCTAGTACATCGCGCGCGCACACACACACACACACACACACACACACACACACACACACACACACACACACGAGGCTCTGCGCAGTACACACACAAAGGCCTCACCAAAGAGATTTTACACATACGAGTTCAAAGCTTAATTGAAAAACCACCATACAATTTCCTCCATCAATCGACTCATCAGCATCATCACCCGTCCCTCAACAGACTGGGGTTCAACAGGGCAGTGTGTTATCACCACCATCGCTTTTCATCACCAGCATGACGAGCATCACCTCCCTCAGGACGCCGATTTTCATTAACCGCTTCAGTACCAGGACGCGTTTCCATATTGATTCTGCGTACTATTTGGTGATTTTATACAACTTCGGAAACTCATGTGGGAGAATATTGAAAACTGTGGCCTTTAATCTTCTGACCTCCATAGACCCTTCCTAATATCAATAAAATGGCCTCATTGTACACATATCTCAAGGTAAAAATGTGTCCCAGTACTGAAGGGGTTAAATGTATGACAACCATCGCCTCTGTAGCTCCTGTGTGGTTAAATCAGTGAGGGTATTTTTATGGAGTAAAGTGTTTTAAATTATTGTTTCCTTCCTTTGTTTGATGTTTCCTCTTCATGATAACATTGTTTCTCGTCTTTTCCTTCATCTAATACTAGTTTACACGATTTTTTCCCTTTTCATTATAAGTAACTGCGATCTGCTAAGAGAGTATTTTTCTCCCACTGTACGTCCTTTCTCTCTATAAACCTCCATTCTTTCATTCCAATCCACTTTAACTCTTCATATTTCACCAAATTTTTCTATTCCCCTAATTTCTTCTTCTCACATTAGAGGACTCAAGATTGAAAGAAAACGTAATACCTAATTAATCTCCTCAGTACTGGGACACATTTTTATCTTGAGATTTGGGTACAATTAGACCATTTTATTTACATTAGGAAGAACCTATGGAGGTCAGAAAATTAATGGCCATAGTCGCCGTGGTACAGTGGAACCATGGGTGCTTTGGTGTCCGAGGAGTCTTCAATCCTGTCCACGGGTTCGAATCCTGTCCACGGTCCGAGTGTAGATTGGGCTTCCTCACTCGGGGCAACGGTTTCCTAGCGGGTGGGCTTTGAGATAGAGGTTCCCCACATGGTATAAATAAATAGAAAAAAAAATAGTAAGCAGAATGTATTTGGAAACGCGTCATGGTACTGAAGGGGCTCAAGTAAGAATAGTTTGTTTACTCATCCCTAAGACCATTCAGTCACTCCCGAGACGTCACTGGTTTGTTCCATTTCCTTTCCTTTCACTCTCCTATGATGACAAGAAAATGACAGTAATGATAACGAAAAAAAAACAAAAAAAAAAGTAAATATAAACTGGTACAAAAATAGGAAGTTACTTTTACATTTCCATTCTTATCATCTTTCTCTCTCCTTTCTTCCCTCCTCCTCCTCCTCCTCCTTCTCCTCCTCCTCCTTCTTCTCTTCCTCCAATATCCGTTAACCATAAATAAGTGATCAGCGGTCTGTTTTTACTTCTCTATCCTTTATATTTTTCTTCTTCCCTTTTTTTTTATTTTACTCTTCTCTCTTTTATAGTCTTTATAGCTTTCTCTTCTCTTCCCTTCTCCTTAATCTCATTTTTAATCCTCTTTCTTTTATTCATCTTTTTCTTTCTCCTCTCCTTACAGCTATACCTTTTTCTCTCTCTTATTTACATTTAATTACCTTTTCCCTCCATCTCTTTCTCAAATGTTCGTTAAGTGAACTATAAAAAAAGATAATAGTTTTGTTTAGTTTTATCTAACTTTTCTTCTTCTTCTTCTTCTTCTTCTTCTTTCATATACATCTATCTTCTTTTCCTCTTCCTCCTCCTCCTTCTCCTCTTCCTTTTTAGTTTTCATCTTTTTCCTTTCCCAGTAAAACATTTCATTATTTTTTTCTTCCTCTCCTTTTCATTACCTTTTCTTCCTCTTCCTCCTCCTTTTCCTTTTTCGTTTTCACCTTCTCCCTTTTCCGGTAAAACATTTCATTATCTTTTGCCTCCTCTTTTTCTCAAATATTCGTAAAGGTAACTATGAAAAAAAAAGATCATAGTTTTTCTTTCCCTGTTTCCACTTTTCTTCTCCTTCATTCATATACATCTATCTTCTTTACCTCCTCCTCCTCCTTCTCCTCTTCCCTTTTCGTCATCACCTTGTTCCTTTTCCAGTAAAACATTCTCTTCTTTTACGTCCTCCCATTATTATCGTACTTTCCTCCTCCTCCTCCTCCTCTTCCTCTTCCTCTTCCTCTTCCTCCTCCTCCTCCTCCTCCTCCTCCTCCTCCTGTTCAGCAAGATGGAGGGGCAGGCAGGTGCAATGGTTCAAACCTCCTCCCTTCCATATTTTCTCTCCTCCATCCTTCACGCGGGAAGAGAAAAGGAGGGAAGGAAGAGAAGAGAAAAGAAGGAAGAAGAGAGAGGAAAATAAGTAGAAAACGATACTTTACAATCTCCACACGTGCTTCTCACCTCCTCTTCCTCTTCATCTTCCTCCTCCTCCTCCTCCTCCTCCTTCTACTCCTCTCCTCTTCCTCCCTTTTCACAACTACCATCCACCCGTCTCCATTAACCTCTTCCTTCCCTCCCTCCTCCTCCTCCTCCTTCTCCTTCTCCTCCTCCTCCTCCTCCTCCTCCTCCTCCTCCTCCTCCTCCTCCTCCTCCTCCTCCTCAATCTCCTCCTTCTTCACTTCATCTTGATTTCACCTCTTATGTCTAATAGTACTCTTTGGTTTCTCTCTCTCTCTCTCTCTCTCTCTCTCTCTCTCTCTCTCTCTCTCTCTCTCATCGTAAGTCAGGAGGTCTGGTCGTCTTCCTTCAGCATCCACCAGGCCCCTCTATTACCTCTCTCTCTCTCTCTCTCTCTCTCTCTCTCTCCATCACTCTCTAGGCCTCTCCCCATAATCACACGTTCCTCCTCCTCCTCCTCCTCCTCCTCCTCCTCCTCCTCCTCCTCCTCCTCCTCCTCCTCCTTCTCCTCCTCTTCCATCCTCAATCATCGCGTTTCCTAACCTTCCATTCCCAAATTTCCTGGATCCTTTCATCGCCACATTTCCTGATATTTCTTCTCTCTCTCTCTCTCTCTCTCTCTCTCTCTCTCTCTCTCTCTCTCTCTCTCTATTCTATCTCTAAAACTGATCTTTATCACTGCTAGTTTTGTTTTCTTGTTGTTTTTGTTTCTTTTCTACTTCTCTATTATTTTTATGTATTTTTGGGATATTTATGTTATTTTTTGTATCATTCTCTCCGCGTCTTTTTTTTAGCTTTTATTCTTCTTCTATTCGGTTTAGTCTTCCCTTTTTCTATTAGTCTCTTAATTTTTCTTCTTTTTCTCGTTTTCTGTCAATCATTCTTCGCTTTTTCTTTCTTTCTTTTATTTTCAAGCTATCTTATGTGTTTTTACTTTTCTGTGTTCTTTCTATCTCTCTTTCTTTCTTGCTTCCCTTTCGTTTCTCTCGTTAGTTTTCCGTGGTGTCTTCTGTTCCACGCGTTTCATCCGGTTCTCTCATCTATCTTCCTGTCCTGCAATTTGGGTGGATTGTGAGGCTGGGTAACGTAAGGGAGGATGGAAGAGGAACGAGGGGAAGGAGAAAAGATGTTGCAAAGAAAATGTATTCCTCTTTTTTTTAGTACTCATGTTTCCTTTCCTTTATTTTCGTCTTATCATTCTTCATATTTCGTTTTTTTTTTCTTCTTCATCTTTTTTCATGTCGTTGTTATCTTTGCTGTTGCTGTTGTTTTTTTTCTTCTAATATTTTCCTTTTTCGTGCGTTCACTATTTTTCGTGTTTTTATATTTACTTTTTTTTTTTTTTTACATAATTCTTTAGCTTGATTTTCAGTATATCTCATAGTCTTTACCCTTTTCTTTCCACGTGCCTAACTTGACTTTCCTTCTTCACACTCGCATACAACCACAATCACATCCATCAAGACACACACCAACGAGAACAAAAACTTACAACCATTGCAAATCTATTATTTCTGCAAACACACGCAATCATTTCCTGTTTCCTCGTTGCTTTCTTGTCGTATACACTTCATTCCCCTCACTACACACAGACACACACACACACAAGGACTGAGAGGCGATGTGTCAGTGAGGAAATAAATTAATGGGTGTGAGGTGGAGCGTGAGACAAAGGTGGACAGCAAGGGTGGTTTTCTTTCCTTGTATCAGCCTCCAGTGGGCCGTAAGTTATTGCCTGTCACAAGGAAGGCGAGTGTGTGCGCGGGCAGCGAAGGGGACTTTCCTACCTTCCTTCTACCTGTTGTACGATTCATTATTTGTTTACTGTGGTTTCTCATTGAGGTGAATAAAAGGTGGGGGTGAAAGTTTAAAGTATATGTGAAATTTCAAAAGACAAGATTGGTATTCAAGGTTTGATTATGTGGTCTTTGATTTTTTCCTTGCCCTTCGTTTTATTTGTTAGCAAGATAAGTGAAAGGTCAGATTTTGAAAAACAATATTAACATTTGAAAGCATAATCTTTTGGTACATTCCTTAAATTCTCGGTACTCCTTGTTCTTATTTTCTACAATCGTCTAAGAGTTACTGAAGTGAAACAAGTGTCACGGGAACTGGCACTAGGAAAGACAAGATTTATTAATGGAACAGATGCGTCGGTCATAGAATGAGCTGAACGATCAATAGTTCAAATAAACGCTGACGAGAATATGACACTCATTATTGTATGAATCGGGAATGACAATAGCATGCAAAAAGAAAAACATGATAACTTTTTTGTTTTTGTTTTATACACCATGTGGGCTTTTCACTGGAACTTATGGGCTAAA
>NC_059272.1:18318485-18345985 GCF_017591435.1 Portunus trituberculatus | reverse complement strand
TTACCTTACTTAAACTCTCCATCAATTAAGAAAGTTATGCACGTAATCTAACCCGTCTTGTTTCACACAGCCTCACCATCCTTTCGTTACGCGAGTTACTGAGCGCCACTCGACCCAGGCACGGTGAAGCAAGGCAGGGCAGCAGATGGGGAGATGAGGTGAGATATGTTTAGGGAAGTGACCACAGGAACACTCGTAGGCGGCCAATTGACAGGGATGAACCGGGAAGGTTTTGTCTTGCATTTTGTAGAGGAAATATTGCTGAACAGATGTTGCTGATGATATTGGAGATGGTGGTAGACACAGAAAACGGATATATTTTTTACACAATGTGGGTTTTTCAAGGGAATTTATGGGCTAAAGGAGGTATTTTTGGTACCTTCTATCTGAAAGGCACCCGTTAGGAAAGCGTAACCCCGAGTAAGGAAGCCCCTCCTTCACTTAAACTGTGGCCAGGATTCGATCCGTACGCTTGGAGACCCCTCGAACTACAAAAGCGTGTGTAATTCTACTCTACCACGGCGGCCATTTTTAGAGAACAACAGGACAAAATCAACGTTAAATAAAAAAAATGAATGAAGTAAATCAACAGGTACTTAAAACTGAAGGACAACAGAATGATTGAACCCCTTCAGTACCATGACGCGTTTCCATAATAATTTTGCTTATTATTTGGTGATTTTATACAGCTTCAAAGACTCATATCGAAGATTGAAATAGTGAAGACTCTGATTATCAATATTCTAACCACCACAGATCCTTTCTACTGACAATAAAATCGTGCCCAGATCTCAAAATAAAAATGTGTCCCAGTACTGAATGGGTTAAGCACAGGGACACAGGAAATTAAAGTACAGAACAGAAATGTAAACTACAGACAAAAACAAGAGAAAAAAAGAAGACAGGAACAATTATAGTTATGAAACAACTTCCTGCAATTCCTTTGACAGGAGAGCGAACACTACACGCAGACACAACTAATTTGTCACCGATGCTTCATAAGGACAGTTTAATTCTAGACCCTATTTACTTCTGTGAATTACGTATGACTCCTTTGTACCTCAATATAACTGCGTGCCACCACATTCCCCAGTTCGCTGTATTAATATTGCAATGGCTGGGAATCATGTTTGCAGGTCAGGTCAGTTTCAAATGAGGAATGGCGTGTTGTATTATTATTTCTATTGTTGTTGTTGTTGTTACTGTGAGATCTATGCTATTGTTGTGTGTACTTAAGCCGCTGTTACATTGTTGATTCTACCATAATAACAAACAAACATCATCATCATTATCAACAACAATAACAGCAACAATTACTATTACTAACAACAACACCGCCACTACTATTACTACTACTACTACTGCTACTACAACAACAAAAACTATTGCTACTACTTCTACCACTACTACTACTACTACTACTACTACTTCTATCTACTACTACTACTACTACTACTACTACTACTACTACTACCACTACCACTACCACTACCACCACTACCACAACCACTGTTACTGTTATTACCACCACCACCATTACAACCACCACTGCTGCTGCTGCTGCCACCACCACCACCACCACCACCACCACCACCTGCACCACCACCACCACCACCACCACCACCACCACCACCACCACCACCACCACCACCACCACCACCACCACCACCACCACTACACCACCACCACTGCCACCACCACCACCCATCACCACCACCACCACCACCACCACCACCACCACCACCACCACTACCACCACCATCACTATTACTACTACTACTACTACTACTACTACTACTACTACTACTACTACTACTACTACTACTACTATTACTACTACCACTATTGCTACCACTACTATTACTACTATTGCCACCACCATCCTTATTATAATGAAAACAAAATAATATAACGAAAAATACCATCAACTACACACATTTTTCTTACTGTCAAGCATTCACACGCACAGACGCACACGCACACACACAAGCCAGAGGACCGGGGTTCGATTCCCCGGCCGGGTGGAGATATTTGGGTGTGTCTCCTTTCACGTGTAGCCCCTGTTCACCTAGCAGTGAGTAGGTACGGGATGTAAATCGAGGAGTTGTGACCTTGTTGTGCCGGTGTGTGATGTGTGCCTGGTCTCAGGCCTATCCGAAGATCGGAAATAATGAGCTGAGCTCGTTCCGTAGGGTAACGTCTGGCTGTCTCGTCAGAGACTGCAGCAGATCAAACAGTGAAAGACACACACGCACGCACACACACACACACACACACACACACACACACACAGAGACGTCGCGTGCTGGCGTGTGAGATTTAAAGAAGAAGACATTGTGTATCATTAATCCTCTTCAGTCATAAGCAGACGTGAAGGAGGAAGAGGAAGAGGAGGAAGAGGAGGAAGAGGAGGAGAAGGACTACACGTAAAGAAAAATGAGGGCGAATATGTAAGAAAAAAAGTAAGAGTGACGAAGAGGAGATGGAAGAAAGAAGAGCGAGAGAGAGAGATGAGCAGAAAAGGCACCCAAGGAAAGAAAGTGAAACATGATAATTAAGAATGTAATTTAAAGCCCAAACAATTTACGCCAGTGCCGAAATTGCCTCATAAATATTCATCAGTGCAAAGGGGAAAAAGTGTCCCTGCCGCGTGGAGGAGGAGGGGGAGGAAGAGGAGGAGGGGGAGGAGGAGGAGGATGGAGAAGGATGGAGGAAGAGGAGGAGAAGGATGAGGATGGAGAAGACAGCGACGACAGTTACTTTGACAACTACGAAAGAAATGAAAACGACTTTGGCAATAACGGCAGTGGTTACGAGAACGACAAACGACCACGACAATGACTACGACGACTACAGCAAGAACGACAACGATAAATGCGAAAGGAACTACGACAAAGACGATGTAAGCGACTATGAAAATGAAGCAAAAATGATAAAGACAAACAACAAGAGGAACGATAAGAAGAAGGTGGCAGGAGAGAACAGGGAAGAGGAAGAGGAAGAGGATGAGGAAGAGAAAGAGGAAGAGGAAAGAAAGTTCGAGCAGTCGCCACCAGAGGGACGAGGCAAGAGACACTGTTCCCACCACCCATCTTACTTAACCCCTTCACCACCATGTCTAGTTTCCATATTCATTCTGCTTACTAATTGGTGGTTTTATAAAGCTTCAGAAACGTGTGTGGAGATTAAAATAGTGAAGACTGTGGCCATTAATTTTCTAACCTCCATAAATCCTTCGTAATGTCAATATAATGGTCAAATCGTACACAAATATCAAGGTAGAGATGCCTGCTAGTACTGAAGAGGTTAAGTACCATTTTCTTTTATAAACGAGAAGAAAAAAAAGAAAAAGAAAATGACAATGTAAAACCAGACACGTTACTCTCCACTTTTTCAACAGACAATAAAAAAAAAAGTAAACTCAAACTAAAACTCAGAAAAACCTCAAGGAACAGACTGAAATATATAAAAGGAAAAAAAAAAAATAATGTACAGACACACAACTAACAAACCTTCGTACGTATTTCCACGGCCCTGCATTTTGAGGTTTCTGAATTCCCCTCAACTTGGTCACAAAATACAGAAGTTTCCAAATAACCTCGCTTTTCTCTGTCTGCACTTACTGTTTCACGTCCACAGTGACCCTTTGGCCATCCTCACGAGTCCCCCACCAACGACTCTTTTTTCCTTCCTTCTGTACCTTTCCTCTTGTATTCTCTTCCTTTCTTCCTCTTGCTTTTTCGTCCTTTTTCTTGATATTTTTTCTCAGTTTACTATGACTCTCTCTCTCTCTCTCTCTCTCTCTCTCTCTCTCTCTCTCTCTCTTACCCTCCATTTGTTTACCTTTCCTTTACTTTCTCTTCCCTTCTTGGTCTTTCTTTCGCTATCCAACCTCGTCTCTCTCTCTCTCTCTCTCTCTCTCTTGCACACACACTCCACCTCCACATAATAATAATAATTTTGTAGTTTGGCGAAACAATCGACAGGCAAGGAAAAGAGGAGGTCATTAAGGTGTGTAATTCACCACGGTTGTCTGCTGGTCACCCAGCCAATCTTCTCCATTAAGGAGCGAGCTCAGAGCTCATAGACCGATCTTCGGGTAGGACTGAGACAACACACTGTGTAATTCAACTCGGTCGTCTGCTGGTCACCCAGCCAGTCTTCCCAACAACCCCTCGAGTTACATACCGTACCTATTTACTGCTAGGTGAACAGAGGCTACACATTGAAAGGCTTGCCCATTTGCCTCGCCGTCCCCGGGACTCGAACCCGGCCCCAGGTGATTGTGAGTCGAGCGTGCTAACCACTACACTACGCGGTGCGTGTGTGTTTGAAAAATTCAATACGTGACCTCAAAAGTAAATAAATCGTTTAAAAATAACAATGAAAACAAAAATAGAAAATAAGGATAAATAAATGAATAAAAATGTGACTTGGATACTTTGACATGTTTCCATTTCAAATATCGGCAGCAGTTTCGGGCTTACAATATAAAAAATGCAAACTGGTTCCGGCATATCCATAAAATCACAGTGAGGACTTTTCATATTTTTTTTTCTTTTATCTAAGTTACGAAGTTTATTTTTAATGGAAGACAGACATGAGCAATGGGAAGAGAAGATAGTGAATATGTGTTTTATAGTTAAGATTTACGCTCCTTCACCAAATATAACGAAGAGTAACTTAAATTATGCGATGAATTTTTTTTAGCACTTTCTCTTTTATTTAAGTTACGAAGTTAATTTTTTAGGAAGAAAGAAAGGAGTAACAGGAAAAGAAAATAGTGAAAATGTGTTCTATTGTTAAGATTTACCAACCTTTCAGCAAATATAACGAAAAGTAAACCTGAATATAAGATGTTTTTTTTTTAGCTTTTTTTTCTTATATGTAAATCACGAAGTTTTCATCCTTTTATGGAACACGAACACGAGTAATAGGAGAAGAAAATATTGAAAATGTGTTCCATAGTTAAGATTTATGAACCTTTACCAAATATAAGGAAAAATAATATACGATGATTTTTTTTGAAACATTTTTCTTGATCAAAATCACGAAGTTTATTCTTTTTAGGAAGAAAGAATTGAGTAATAGAAAACGAAAATAGTGACAATGTGCTTTATAGTTAAGATTTACGAGCCTTTACCAAATATGATGAAAAATTAGCATAAATATACGATGATCTGTTTCTTTTTAGCACTTTTTTTTTTTATGTCAGTTTTTTTTTTTTTTTTTTTTTAGGAAGACGAACATGAGTAACAAGTAAAGAAAATAATAAATATGTGTTCTGTTGTTAAGATTTACATATCTTCACCAAATATAACGAAAAATATACTCACGAAGTTTATCTATTTTAGGAAGAAAAAATAAGCACTAGGCAAAAAAAAAAAAAAAAAAAAAAAAATGAAAATGTGTTCTGTAGTTAAAATTTATTAGCCTTTACTCATTATAACGAAAAATTAACTTCAATATACAATGATTTTTTTTTTTTAGCACATTTTCTTTTATCTGTCACAAAGTTTATTTTAATTTTTAGGAAGACGAACATGAGTAACAGGAAAAGAAAATTATGAAAATGTATTCTATAATTAAGATTTCCGAGTCTTTACTAAACATAACGAAAAATAAACATCAACATACAATGATTATATTTTTAAGCACCTTTACTTATTATTAAAGAAACGTATCCCTGGAAAAACATTAAAGGGAATGAGAAATATTTTAAAACTCGAGCATCGATATAGAATAACAAGGAAAGATGGTTACGATTTGAGCGTTTACACCAAAATATAACGAGAAATAAACAGAATATAATGTGCAATGACCTTTGGGACCTTTACGCCAAATTAACGAAAAAATAACACTAAAGAACAATATAAACAATGCAAGGAGATTTAACATTAACGAAAAAAAAACAAAAAAAAACAAACACTAGAATCACGCACCAACACAAACAAACAATGAAAAAAAAAAACAGATAGACAAACAAGAACAGAAGACTTACACACCACAACTTGAGACAAAAAAAAAAAAAAAAAAAAAAATTAAGAACAAATATAACAAACAAAAACGAATAAGCCACACCAGGACACCAGACAAGGCAGCACGTGACCTGAGCCTTGTGGTGGGATAAAAAATGAGCCGCGAAGGAAGGGAGGGAAAAAAAAAAAAAAATAGGGCGAGACGAGGAGAAAAGAAGAGATAATTGGGAGAAATATTCATGAAAACGCTCATCAATAACCGGTGAGTGGCAGGAGAGAGAGAGAGAGAGAGAGAGAGAGAGAGAGAGAGAGAGAGAGAGAGAGAGAGAGAGAGAGAGAGAGAGAGGAAAGGAGGGACAGGTGAGGAAAGACGAGGGGAGCGGGAGGTGAGAGCTAAGAGAAGGAGAGCAAGGGAAGGGAAAGTAAGAGAGGGGGGAGTAAGAAGAGCTGATGTGAAGGTTAAAGTTTGATATATCTTACCAATATTCTCACTTCACCATAGAGTAAACCATACATTTAAAAACACAAGACCATAAAAAAAAGAGGGCATCTGCAAAAAGACTGTCAGCCCCTGTATGAGAAAAACTACCTAATTCATACATAAAAAAGACCAAACACTTCTTATGGACCTTGAAGAATAAGAAAACCCACGAAAAATATAAAAGTGACATATTTTTGTCTTCTATACACACACATAATCTCATAAACCAACAACATGAGCACTTTTACTATTGCAACCCTTTATATTTCTCTACCTTCGAAGAGAGAGAGAGAGAGAGAGAGAGAGAGAGAGAGAGAGACAGACAGACAGACAAACAGAAAGAGAATGGAAAAAGAAGATGCAGATGGAAAAGTGTAGAGGGATGACGAAGGGAAAGTGATGGGAAGGATATTGATGCAGAGGTGAAAAGAGTAAAGATTGTGGGATTGTACTTGGCAGGGAATGTAGGTGGGCGAAGCAGGGGAGGGACGCGAGGCAGAGAGGCACGGGAAGAGGAAGAGGAAGTTTGAGAATGAAGATGGAGGATGATGGAAGAAAGAGTTATAGGAAGTAGTAGGGAAGAATAGAGGGAACACAATGGTCTTTGCGGAAGGAGGAGGAGGAGGAGGAGGAGGAGGAGGAGGAGGAGGAGGAGGAGGAGGAGGAGGAGGACGAGGAAAAAGAAGGATTAAATGAGAGGAGAGGAAAGAGAAGAGAAGAGAAGAGAAGCTAAGAGAAGAGAAGAGAAGAGAGGAGAGGAGAAGAGGAGAGGATAGGAAAAAGGAGAGGAGAGGAAAGGAAAGAGAGGAAAGGAAAGGAGAAGAGAGGAAAGGAGAATAAAGGAGAGAAAAGTAGGAAGAGGAAAAGGAGAAAAGAAAAGAGAGGAAGGAGGTGGAGAGAAAGACGTGGAAATAAAATAAAGAAACACCATAAAAAGAAAAAAAAGAGAGAAAAAAAGAAAGAAGTGAACACAAAGCAAAAGAACATAATTATAATAAAAAAAAACAGGAAAGAAAGAAAACGATGAACGAACGAAAATAAAACGAAAAAAAAAAAAAATGACGAGGAAGGACGGAATGGCGGAAGAAGAAACAGACGGAGAGAGAGAGAGAGAGAGAGAGAGAGAGAGAGAGAGAGAGAGAGAGAGAGAGAGAGAGAGAGAGAGTGCAAGGGGTCGTGTACCAACTGGCTCTATTCAACTTGCTTCATCTATCACTCCTCAGGTCGCGGCCTTCACAACGCTCACTCTAACGCGGGGAATTAATCTTGCCGCAGTTCCCCCTACAGGAAAAAATTCAATCTCAGAATATGTAAACCGTGGAGATACGAGGGAGGGGTGAAAGGAAGGAGGGAGGGAGAGAGGGAGGGAGGGATGGAGGGAAGGTAGGAAGGGTGAAGGAGAGAGAAAGATGGGGGGGGAGAGAGAGGGAAAGAGGGAGGGGTGAAGGAGAGATAGAGAGGGAAGAGAAGGAGGGGCTAGGGCATATGGACCGTGTGTGTGTGTGTGTGTGTGTGTGTGTGTGTGTGTGTGTGTGTGTGTGTGTGTGTGTGTGTGTGTGTGTGTGTGTGTGCTTGTTTGATGGAGTTTGAGACACGTACATAGGTTAGGTTAGGTAACGTCAGGTGAGTGCATGTGTGGAAAAGTATGTGTAACTAATTTCTTTTCGTGTTGTCTTTCGTTTATGTGATATACTAAATGATATCTTTATCTTTTATTACTAACTCAGTATACAAGACTAAACTAAACTGCCGTCTTTCTATATAAATCTGAACTTTTTTCTTCCTTTCGTATTATTATTTTTTTTCTTCGATTCCTTTTATTTGTTTTTTTCTTCGTATCGTTTAATTTCTCATGTTTTTTGCACATTTGCATTTTCGCTGTCTTCATTTACAACACCCCAAAACATATCCTTTTATTCCTCATTTCTCTTAATTTTTTTTCTCCTCATACAAGTTCCTCTAACAAATAATCTTTCCCTGAACTGCATCTCTGATATCAAAATACCCACATTTCGTTTGATAAATTTCCTTCTCTTTCTCAACTTCCAAGTCCCTCGCATTTTGTATTCCCGCCCTTACGTTCCATCATCATCATCATTTCTCACCGGTCGGTCTTCTTTATCCACTCGTCCCAGTCCCCTTATCCCTTGAAATATCACGATTAAATCTCCCCTTTCTCTCCTCCCTTCTGCACAATATGGGACAACTTTAATTCTTTCAGTCTCCCTTCCGAGGCTCTCTTATTCTTGACATCATTTTCTATGGTCTGTGTTTTTATTTCTTTTTCGTTTCCCGCGCGGTTGGCAAAGGTGTTTAATTGAGTAGAAGAATGTGTGTGTGTGTGTGTGTGTGTGTGTGTGTGTGTGTGTGTGTGTGTGTGTGTGCCTTTCGTTTCTGCTTAATAATGTAACTACGTGTACTTAGGAGAAAACACACACACACACACACACACACACACACACACAGGAGGCGGTGGCATAGTGGATAAGGTGGTGAGCGTGGGATCGGGCAGACGTCCACGCGTAGGTTCGAATCCCACCACGTACAGCCTTAAAACACTTTGCCATTTGTCCAGTAGTTACACCCAAGATGACCATGATACCCAGGTTCTAGGTGGCTACATTCAAGATGAGCCTGCGGAGTGATATGGGCTGAAGCTGAACACCACTATAAATAAAATTGCTCTTCAAGTGTGCCTACAGGCGTAAAAAGAAAAAAAATAAAACACACACACTCGGTTCCTTATTCTTAAGAGACAATACTCATGCTAACTTCATCCTCTTCTCTTTCCCCTTCATCGTCATCCTTTCCATCTTCTATCCCTTCCTTCTCTCGAGTAGCTTCTGGAGACTAACAGTGAAGGGAAGGATAGAAAATTCGAGGTGCCATGAAGGTGAGGAAGAGGAGAGGAGCAGGAGGGGGAGGAGGAAGAGGAAGAGCCCCACGTCCATACCTGTCCGTTATGAGGAAGGTGTGATGGCGCGTGCGGGACTTTACGGGAAATATCAATCTCCAAGTTGTTGGCGTGAGTTAAGCAATTGTGTCCGGGCGGCGAGGTAGGACGCGCGTGTCTGAAATTTTATGCTCAAGTATTTTTCAAGTAAGATTAAACGTCACACGAGTGATTTATGTAAGAGAAGGGGGAGGAGAGTGAAGGGGGGGGAGGAGGAAATGTGGTGATGAAAGGGTGGGATGTTGAGGGTGGAGGGGGGGGGGAAGGAGAGGTAAAATAAAGGGTAGCAAGGCATTTCATATACATTTTTTTTGCTTCTCTTTTCTCTCAAGTGAAGATGATTAGCGTTAATACTCGGGTGTATGAAAAAAAAGATTAAAAAATAGAATAAATCAAGGAAGGGGAGAGAGGGAAATTTTTTAAGGGTGGCAGCTTGATATAATTGTGGTCCTTGTCTTCCTCATTTACATCTAGGCCTCTCTCTCTCTCTCTCTCTCTCTCTCTCTCTCTCTCTCTCTCTCTCTCTCTTTACACACACACACACACACACACACACACACACACACACACACACACACACACACACACACACACACACACACACACACACACACACACACACACACATTCTCTCTCTTCTCTCTCTCTCTCTCTCTCTCTCTCTCTCTCTCTCTCTCTCTCTCTCTCTCTCTCACACACACACACTCATTCTCTCTCTCTCTCTCTCTCTCTCTCTCTCTCTCTCTCTCTCTCTCTCTCTCTCTCTCTCTCTCTCTCTCTCTCTCGCACACCTGGTTGAAGGAAAGGCAATTAATTACCTCACCTGTGCTCACCTGTGTAAATCTGCTGGAACGAGGGACGCCATTCAGAAGGGGAGGAAGAAATGGAAAGGAAAAGGTGCAGAGGGGAAAGAGGGGAAAAAAAGCGTAGAGGCACGGATGGGTCAAGCAGAGGGGAAAAATGTGGATGGAAGGGAGACTATGAGAGGGGGAAGTGATAATAAGTAATGAAGGGTTTGTTGCGGATAAAAGTAAAAAAGCTTGGTAAAGGAATTGGGAGATAGATAAATAGAAATGAATTATAGAATGTACTTATGAACTGTGGTAAGTAAGGGGAAGTATACATAAGAAGGGTTTTAGGCAAGATAATAATAGGTAAAATAAGGCCTTTGGTAGGTAAATAAATGCTTGGTAAAGGTATTGACAGGTAAAGAAAATAAGATAGATAACAGAATGTACGTATGAACTGTGGTAAGTAAGTAGTGAAGGAAAAGGAAAAAGATAAAAAAAAAAAAATTGTACGTGGAGGAAGAGCAAATAGAACAATAAAAATAGAAACATTCAAATGAAAAGTATAAGTTGGAAAGGGAAAGGAGGAAAGAAAGAAAGAAAGAAAGAAAGAAAGAAAAGTCTGTAAAAGCATGAATGTGTCAGGCAGGGAAAATTTTAAATGGAGGAAAGAGAAAAGTGAGGGAACATGGCGGAGGGAGTCAAGTGGAATGGAGAAATAATAATGTTAAAAGGCAATTGGAGAAGAAAGGAGAGTAAGAGAGACAAAAAAAAAAGAAAAGAAAAGAAAATTGAGTAAATGATGTTACGGAAATAAGGGAAAAATATATGTGACAAGAAAATAAGGAAATCAGAAAAAAATAAGAAAAATAGAAAAACAAGAAATACAAATAAAAGAGTAGATAGGAGAGAATGAAATAAAGAAAAGAATGTGGAAAATATAGATTAAATGAAATTACGAATGCAACCAAGAAAGGAAGGAAAATAAATCAGAAGAAATCACATAATAAGAAAGAGGAAACAGTGCAATAAAAACAACATTCAAATATTAAAAGAAAAACTGAAAAAAAGAAGGAATAAAGAAGAAAATAAAAATAAAAAGCAGAAATGTAGCAAGCAGTAAAACTTTAAGTACAATGAACACTGAGAGAGAGAGAGAGAGAGAGAGAGAGAGAGAGAGAGAGAGAGAGAGAGAGAGAGAGAGAGAGAGAGAGAGAGAGAGAGAGAGAGAGAGAGAGAGAGAGAGAGAGAGAGAGAGAATATAACCCAAAAAAGTTATGAAAGGTGGAAAGGAAAAGAATAAGACGAGAGAAAGGTAAAAAATTGGTTAAGAATTTGAGAAGCAAGAAAACGACGCAAAGAACGAGAGAGAGAGAGAGAGAGAGAGAGAGAGAGAGAGAGAGAGAGAGAGAGAGAGAGAGAGAGAGAGTAAATAGAATAATGTCGCGAGGCAAATGAAAGGAAAACGTCGTCGAAAGGGGGAAGAGAAAGGAAAATAAATGTAAGCGCGTGAATGGGTCAAAAGTAAAGATAAAAAAAAAAAAAAAAAAAAAAAAAAAAAAAAGGCGGAATGAACAAAATGAAGAGAGAGGAAATAGAACAGGAAGCAGGAAGGAGGAAATAGGACAATAAAATGATAATGGTCAGAGGCATATCCAGTAAAGGGGGAAACTTTGGTAAATAAAAAGTGATGGTAAGGCACATTTAAAGTTTACCCATTTCCTTTTCTATTTCTATAAAAAAAAAAAAAAAAAAAAAAAAAAAAAAAAAAAAAAAGTAAACTGATGGTGAAGCCTGCATAATATTTACTGATCTGTCTTTTTATTGTCTTTAATCACTTCTCTATATGCTTATTGTCTTTACTGACTCTACTTTCACTGATTTGTTTACTGAAAAGTGATGGTAAGACACGTCAAAACTCTATCCATTCTTTTTTCCATTTCCATTAAAAATAAAACTGCGCGATAAAAAAAAAGAGACAGAGAGAGAGAGAGAGAGAGAGAGAGAGAGAGAGAGAGAGAGAGAGAGAGAGAGAGAGAGAAAAAAAAAAAAGCTGATGGTGAAGGATACGTAATAATGTCAATGAATAAGATCACAAAGAAAAGTTGGATATAAGAAGCAAGAATTAAACAAGGAAGGGAAGAAAAAGAAAAGAAATGAAAGCCAATGAGAAATAAAAACCACGTAAAAAACTAAAAAACAAAACAAACAAGAGGAATGAAACAGGAAGAGAAGGAGAAAGAAGAATATAAATACATATCAAAAAATGAGGAAGAAGAAGAAGAAGAAAAAGAAGAAAAGAACAGAAGAACGAGGGAGGGGACACTAAACAAAATGAAAGCAGCAAATGATGGCTTTTTCCCTCCTAACAACATCTATCTCCACCACTCCCTCTTCCCACATTCTCCTCCCTCCTTCTTCCTACCCCCTGTACCACCCTTTCCCTCCCTCTTTCCACATTCCCCTCTCTCCTCTTTCCTCCCTCTTCCCTCTCCCTTCCCCTGCACCAATACCCGCCAGAAAGTAAACATCCTTGCAAGTCAACATAAACCTCGTTGCTGGGACTCAGGCTGGAGTTATGTGGGACCTCGCGAGACAAAATATAGCGACCGGATAATGAGCCCTGTTCCCCCTTCCCCATACCTCCTCCCTTCATTCTTCTTCTTCTTCTTCTTCTCCTTCTTCTTCTTCTTCTTCTTCTTCTTCTCCGTCTCTCTTGTTTTTTCTTTCTTATTTCATCTTTTCCTTTCCATTTTCCTTTTTCTGTCTTTATTCTCTCCATTCACTTTTTGGTCTTCTACTTCTTTTTTTTTTTCTTTTCCCTTCTTCCATACCTTTCCTTCATTCGTTCTTTGTCCTATTCTCATCCTTCACCTTTCTCCAAGTCCTTCCTCCTTTTCTCTTAATTTTCTTCTTCCTTCCACATTCATCTATTTTTTTCCCTTCCATTCTCAGTTTCTATCTATCCCTCCTTCCCACCTTCCGTCCTCCTATCTTTGCCTCCCTTCTCTTCTGTCTCTCCCTTTTCCTCCTCCACTCAAAGTTTGTCATTGCCTGGACTTCCTTTATATTCCTTTGCATTCTACCTCCTCCTACGTACTACATCAACCTCCAACTCAAAACCTTATGCTAACCTTTCACTTCCTTCCTTCGTCCTCATTCGGCTTTTCACTCCACTTCCGAGCACCAAAATGGATCAAATCGGAGCCCCTTTCTGCGAGGTCCTTGGGGAGGGACGGCAGCGGTCATTAGGGGACCAGAGGGGCTACTTAGGACCAGATAAGTGTGTAGTGGCAGGACTGATAAGTGTGGTTAGCAGAGATAGGGTGTGTTTAGGACGGCAAGGGAAGAAGAGGAGGAGGAGAGGGAGGAGGAATAAGAACAAGGACAAGGGAAGATGAAGGTAAGAAAGGGACGATGGAAGATAAGGGAAAGAAAAGGGTACAGAAGGAGAGGCAGATGAAGGAAGATTAGATAAAGTACAAGACGAAGATGTAGATAAGGAAGGAACATATATATATATATATATATATATATATATATATATATATATATATATATATATATATATATATATATATATAGAGAGAGAGAGAGAGAGAGAGAGAGAGAGAGAGAGAGAGAGAGAGAGAGAGAGAGAGAGAGAGAGAGAGAGAGAGAGAGAGAGAGAGAGAGAGAGAGAGAACTACCTGTTTTTAGTGTAGGGAAGGCCACCCAAGAGCAAAACAACACAATGTTGAAAAAAAGGCCCACTTCATGCTGGTTCTCTAAAAGATAAGAAGAGTTATCCAGAATTAGGGGGCAAATGTCTTGACACTTCTCTCTTAAAAGACAAAGCGATCGAGGTCCAATGAAAAAAAAAAATCTGAAAAAATGTGTGTGTGTGTGTGTGTGTGTGTGTGTGTGTGTGTGTAGTGAGCCCAGCCAGCCAGCCAGCCAGCGAGGTCGGAATTTCGGGTGGATGGGTTCGGAGCTTCGGTGTTGGTGTGTCGGAGACGAAGATGAATTAAGCTCTCAGGTTCCATTAAGAAGTGGTGGGGTCGCGCCGCCACTTTAATTAATTCAAGTTGACGCTGGTGTTTAGGTTAATGTGATTTATGGTGCCGCGTGGAAGGACAGCGCCACGCCAACACACCACCACGCCTTGCCTCAACTGTCCCCGCCTCCTGCTCTCTGTCTGTCTGTCTGGCTGATGGTGGTGGTGGTGGTGTTGGTGCGTTCCCCTTCCTGCCATCAGTTGTTTGTCAGATATCAGTGTGCTGTGCTGCCATGATGCATTGATGTGTCTGAGTGTTTGTTGATTAATGCAGGTACCTCTTCTCTCTCTCTCTCTCTCTCTCTCTCTCTCTCTCTCTCTCTGTGTGTGTGTGTGTGTGTGTGTGTGTGTGTGTTCATGCGTACTAACAACCTCCATCACAAAATATCATCACCCCAGTTAATTAAATGTCCTATCTGTTACTATTAGTTACTAACACCTTTTTTTGACACCCAATTAACACCACCATGAAAACCAACACTGTTATTCCCACCACCACCACCACCACCACCACCATTAATAATAGCAATAACAAGAAACCCAATAAAGGAGTGACCAGAAGTTACAAACACAAAAAAGGAGACAAAAAAAGCATTACGACTCAAAAAACAAAAGATAAAAAAAAAAAAAAAAAAAAAAAAAAACGAAGACACAGAACCATGTCCTTCCTTACATCCTTCCCAATCCCCACCACCACCACCACCACTACCTCCACCACCACCACCAACAACAACAACACTCCTACAACCATCCAGATCGTCTAGTAATCAACATTCCTCAGCCGGGGCGGGACAGACAAGGCCAATAAGAGCCCATCAACAAGACAAGAAGGGGAAGGAGGTGAGCCCTTGAGGACTGACCAAATGAGCCAACACAGAGCGACTTGGTGAAGGGAAGAAAACACACGACAGGACGAACTAAGGCGGAGGCTCACCTGTGCTTCGAAATACACAAGAGGAAAAGACACACACACACACACACACACACACACACACACACACACACACACACACACACACACACACACATAGACACACGCAAGTGCATTCAGTGAGTGGGAAGGTTTGTGGTGGAGATAGTCGTGTGGCTAATGACTGACATTACCAAGGCTGATGGGACTGTGTTGTGTTGTGTGTGAGGTGAAGGATGAAGGGAGAGAGAGAGTGAGAGCAAGAGAGAGAGCGAGAGAGAGAGAGAGAGAGAGAGAGAGAGAGAGAGAGAGAGAGAGAGAGAGAGAGAGAGAGAGAGAGAGAGAGAGAGAGAGAGAGAGAGAGAGAGAGAGAGAGAGAGAGAGACTAAACCATAGGCACAGACAAGCAGACACGTGTTATATTAAAAAAGATAAGGAATGAATTCAGAAAAAAACAGAAAACAAAATAAAACAGAAACGTCAAGAAAACAGAGATGGAAACAGAAAGATTAATAGTGAAACATGCAGCCAGGATAAAGAGGAAGAAATGATGATATTACGGGTTTAAAGAAAATGGTGTCGATGAGATAGACTGACAGAAACATAGACACATAAAAGAAGACAAGTTGATAAGAAAAAAAAAAAAAAAAAAAACAGATTATGGAGTAGATAGACAAAAAAAAAAAAAAAAAAAAAAAATAGAGAAACAAATCAAAATATAAACAAACAGTAAAAGCAGGAAGAAAATATCAAACAGAAGGCATACAGATAAAACAAACAAGCAAAGATTCATACCAAACACGATACCAAACTCACAGACGGACAAATAGGAGAGAGAATAACAAAGCCAACACACAGACACACACAGACACACACAGACACACACACAGACGCACACACACTGGGATCAATACGCCCACAAACTAGTGAGGGGGAAAAAAAGTGTACCAAACAAAGCGACTAATCAGAGCCACCACAGAGGGATGTTCGAACATTAGGCAGCGAGGCACCCCATTCCCGTCCCTGTCCGACACACAACAACTCTCAATTTCCCCCTCTATTTCCCCAAGTCACCCAGGCTCTTCGTCTCCGCTGGCTTCAAGAGACCCGAGACGCAACACTCTTCTATTCTCCAGGACGTCTCTACTTGTCTTACTTATTCCAGGACTCTCGAGACTCAGGCCATGAGGCGCCACACTGCAAGACTACTTTTGTTGGGTGCATCTCTGTAGATTAAATAGATCAGGTGGTACATTATGTAAGGAACAGTGTATAAAATTACTATTATGGTTACTGTTACTATTACTTCTACTACTGCTGCTTCTACTACTACTACTACTACTACTACTACTACTACTACTACTACTACTACTACTACTACTACTACTACTACTACTACTACTACCACTACTACTACTACTTCTACTACTACTACTACTACTACTACTACTACTACTACTACTACTACCACTCTAATTGTTACTATTGCTGAAGTTAACACCACACCGACAACAAAGACGAAAGGTACAACAACAACAACAACCCTCACACACACACACACACACACACACACACACACACACACACACACACACACACACACACACACATTGTTAATAAAGGTTAGCACCGAACACCGAATTAAATTTCACGATCTGTTGGAGTCTTTCTAGCGTGTCCTTATTTTTCTTCCTCTCAAAACAAAATTTATAGCGCACCTCCTTTCCTCTCTCTCTCTCTCTCTCTCTCTCTCTCTCTCTCTCTCTCTCTCTCTCTCTCTCTTTCTCTCTCTAATCCCTGTGAGCTTTGTGCATGTATATCTTTTTTTTTTATTTAAGACTGCATTTATTACTGGCCAGAACAATGGTCTTAGTATTTCTCGGATGGAAAATGTTGACCTCTCCTCTCCTCTCCTCTCCTGACCTCTCCATCCCTTTCTCCTCTTGTACCTTCTCTTTCTCCTTTTCCCTTCTCCTTCTGTTCCTCTTTTTTCTCCTTCCTATTTCTGTTTTTTTTTCCTCTTCCTTGTTTCCTCCTTTCCATCTTACCTTCCTTACAATCTCTCTCTCTCTCTCTCTCTCTCTCTCTCTCTCTCTCTCTCTCTCTCTCTCTCTCTGACCTCAGTTTATGGTTAATTTTATTTATTCATATAGATATTCTTGTTTTTTATGTTTTTTTTGCTTCCTAAGATGCATTGCTACCTCAACTTTTCCTTTTCATCTCTCTCTCTCTCTCTCTCTCTCTCTCTCTCTCTCTCTCTGCCACGGCCAATTACGAATGATGAATCGATGTGACTCCAGAAGGCGACAATTTGGACGTGTCAGAGTGGCGTTGAGGCGGCGAGGTGGGACTTCCTGAGTAATTGGCAGGGCACTGATTCTTTCCTGACGGGAGAGAGGGAGAGAGAGAATGGCAGGAGGGAGGAAGGGCAGGGGGTAAGGAAAAGTGGGAAAAGATGGTCCTGAGTGTGTTGTACTGGAGGTCAAGAGGAGAGGTGATGGGTGGTGTGGTGTGGTGTGGTGTGGTGTGGTGTGGTGTAGTATGGTGTGGTGTGGTGTAGTCTCTTTCTCTGTTTCTCTATTTCTACCTTCATCCTCTCCTTCTTCATCTTCTCCGTTCTTCTTCTCCTCCACACACACACACACACACACACACACACACACACACACACACACACACACACACACACCAATAACACCACTCTATAAATCCACTTTTCCGGTCAATAAGCTGCAGCGTCAGGTCGAATGGCCACCCAATGGATTTATTCGCGAGTATCCACGTCGACACCTTCACAGACCCGCCCTACGCCACACACACACACACACACACACACACACACGGGCGGGCAAAGATGGTGGGGGTGTCAATGATGATGATGATGATGATGATGATGATGATGATGATGATGATGATGGTAATGATGGTAATGAAAGCAGCACTCGTCAGCTGTACAGATCAACACGGGTGGTTTTTAGTTGCCAAGCGCCGTCTATTGAAAGGAGACCCAAAATGGAATCATAATTACACATAACGTCACTTCATTTCAGGTCCGATTGATCTGCATGACGTCCATTCAATTCGTCATTACCTACTTAAAAAAAAATCTCATAAAAACTGTAAATACTCTTGGCGCATCAGTACGGAGGCTTCTCTCTAGGCACGCCTTTACCTCGCTACCTATCACTCACTATGGCAGTCTGGTAGTAACGCTGTCTCTCTATCTATCATTTAATCTACCGAGCCTATCATACACACACACACACACACACACACACACACACACACACACACACACACACACACACACACACACACCATCATCATCAATCTCTTCAGTACTGGGACGCATTTTTACCATGTTTTTGGGAATGATTAGACGATTTTATTTACATTAGGAAGGGTTTATGGAGGTTAGAAGATTAATGACAAGAATCTTCACTGTTTCAATCCCCATATAAGTTTCTGAAGTTGTAGGAAATCAACAAATAGTAAGCAGAATGAATATAGAAACACGTCATAGTACTAAAGGGCTTAACACTCGCAAATCACAAATCAGAGCTGAAAACATGTACTGGAACTATTTTTTTTCTTATAATTTTACCTATTTTTAACAGATAACTGAAATATGAAAGCAGGAAAAAGCAATATCTTTCTCTCCGTAATGTAGCGAGTCGTCAGTACTTACGGAACGGGGAGGTAACATGAAGCGAGTCTCACCATCCTGGCAGGTGAGGTGTGACGCGAGAAGCTTACCTGTGAAGAGAAGAGAAGTAGAGATTAGGTGTGATTGAAGCAAGACGGAAGAAAAGAAAGTATGGGATGATATCTAGAAACAATAGTGTACTCGTAACAATAACACACACACACACACACACACACACACACACACACACACACACACACACACACACACACTCTCTCTCTCTCTAATCCTCAGAAAAAAAAACAGAGACTCGACATAAACTGAAACGAATAGAAAACACAATAAAAAGATTCAAAACACTTCCATTGGCAGCTTCTCTCTCTCTCTCTCTCTCTCTCTCTCTCTCTCTCTCTCTCTCTCTCTCTCTCTCTCTCTCTCTCGTCATAAAACCTCACAATATTCTCCCGCCATCAGCTGCTGCTTCTGCTTCACCTCCAGCCCCACAACATGCAGACACCCGCCCACGCTTGGCTGCCTCGCGCCCTCTTGACGAAAGGAACGGAGGAGTAAAGGTAGGTTATAGATATTGGCGGGAAGGTGAGGGATTCTGAAATATCACGGTGGAAGAAGCACCTGCGTCTCTACTGATGGAGGAGGAATTGGAGGGGGAAACACAAATGAACACAAAGGAAGAATTTACCACGCCAGAAGAGTAATAAGAGAAATACGAGACCAAAAAGGAAGAGGATGAGAAGGAGGAAGAAGAAAAGAAACACAAGTGAACATTAAGGAAGAACATATCACGAAAAAAGACTATTAAGAGAAATAGGATATAAAAAAGGATAAGGAGGAGGAGGAGGAGGAGGAGGAGGAGGAGGAGGAGGAGGAGGAGGAGGAGGACGATGAGGAATACAAAGAATTACACAGCAAAGCCAAACAGCAACAGACCTCTTGGTCCTTTTGAGGCTGTTTGGTAACTACTTCTAACTGGTTACAGATAAGAGACAGACAGAACAGTACAGTAGAAGGCTCTTCCCTCCAGCCTTCGCTGGCTTGGAAAATAGTTTGGAAAAGTACCATGCAGTATGGAAAAACTGACATGGAATTTTCAGAGGAAAGGATGAAAGGAGATTCTATTATTCACGGTGAACTCTACCTATCTATCTATAAGAAAAGTCACACAAAATAATTGCTATACTAATATAATGTTTAATTATTCGGACAAGAAGAGAGCTTGTTGGGGTTATTCTTTAAATATTTATCAATTTTGTTTTTGAATGATGCAATGGAAGTACTGTTTACTATTTCTGAAGGAAGCTTATTCCAAATGTTAACAATTCTATTAAAGAAAAGTGCTTTGCCTCGTGGGTTTTGAAGCGTTTTGGTGTAATTTTAAATCCATTATTCCTTGTCATAGTGGAATGATCAATGGTAAAATATTTATTTACATCAAGGTTGTTGTATCCCTGAAAATTTTGAAAACTTCGATTAGGTCTCCTCTTATCCTGCGCTTTGTTAAGCTGAATAAATTTAATGCTTCCAGTCGTTCCTCATACGGCTTGTTTCTCAATCTTGGAATCATTTTGGTCACTCTACGCTGGATCTTTTCCAGTTTTTCAATGTCTTTTCTGTAATATGGTGACCAGAACTGCACACAGTATTCGAGCTGAAGACGCACCAATGAGTCATATAAAATAAGGATAACTTTTTCTGAGGAGGAGGAGGAGGAGCTACATATTATCTGAAGGCGATGTTAAGTAGAGGCAACGCTTGCAAGAACACACACAGACAAGGGGAGGAATAAAAATGTGAAATCGAGGAGGAGGAGGAGGAGGAGGAGGAGGAGGAGGAGGAGGATGCTGAGAGAGAAGAGGGGAGGCTTGTAAGAAAACCTCCAGAAAGCACGAGATAAAAGGAGAGAGAGAGAGAGAGAGAGAGAGAGAGAGAGAGAGAGAGAGAGAGAGAGAGAGAGAGAGAGAGAGAGAGAGAGAGAGAGAGAGAGAGAGAGAGAGAGAGAGAGAGAGAGAGAGAGAGAGAGAGAGAGAGAGAGAGAGAGAGAGAGAGAGATAGAGAGTGAAATAAGAGAACGAAGATAAAAAAAAAAATAGAGGCGAAGGGTGAAGGAGGAAATGGTGAAAAATAAAACGAAAAAAGTGGGAAAAATAAGAGAATAGAAAAAAATATAAAAGAAAACGTGGAAAAAAGGAAATAACAGAATGAGGACAAAAGACAAAAAAAAGAGAAGAAAAAAGAGAATAGAGGAGGACAAGAAGGACAAAACAGGGGAAAAAAAGAGAAAGAGAAGATGAAAGGAAGAGGAAAAAAAAAACTAAAAGGAAGAGGAAACGAGGAATAAAAAATAAGAATGAAAATGGAAAGGAAAAAGAATAAATAAAACGCAGAAAACACCAAAAAAAAAAAAAAAAAAAAAAAAAAAAAAAGAGCGAAAAGAGAAGAAAGAAGTAGAAAATAAATAAATAAGATACGAGACAAAAAAAAAAAAAGAACAAAACTAAAAAAGAAGAGAAAAAACTAAAAGCGAAAAGAGAAGAGAGAAAAAAATGCGCAAAGAACTGAAGGAAGGGGATGAAAGACGATAAAAGGAGGAGAAAGAGGAGGATAAAAGGAGATAAAAGAAGGAGAAGGAAAGGGATGAAAGGCGAATGGAAGAAGAGGAGGAGGAGAAGGAGGAGAGGGAGGGTTTAGACTTTTGGAGCAGCCGTGGTGGTGGTGCCGGTGGTGGTGGTGGTGGTGGTGGTGGTGGTGGTATGGAAGGGGAGCTGTGGGCTTAAGACAGTCCTTCCTTTATAGCGCGGCGCTCAAGGGACCACGCACAGAAACAGCCAGCTTACGCCCCATGAAGTGTCTCCCTGCCTAGGCTGTGAGGAGGGCGTGGCGCAGTGGCAAATAGTTCATTCCTCCCTCAGTTGTTCCTTCTTGTTACAGAGGCTTCTTAATCCCCATCAGTAGTATGCCGCGCTTTCGTATTCATTCTGCTTATTATTTGTTGATTTTATACTGCTTCAGAAAGTTATGTGGGGATTAAAATAGCGAAGACTCTAGCTATTAATCTTCTGACCTCCATAGATACTTCCTAATGTCAATAAAATCGTCTAATTACACCCAAAACTCAAGGTGAAAAAGCGTCCCAGTACTGAAGATTACACCCAAAAACTCAAGGCATAAAAGCGTCCCAGTACTGAAGGGGTTAGAGATCACTAACACGTCTAAGGACCGTGTTAATAAGTGCTTTCCTCTCTCTTTCCCACCACGACTATATTCAAAGGCCATAGAGATGATCAGTCAGGTTCTCAAGAGTGTTTCTGCTGTTAGTAATGTAGGAATCTTGTTAAAGTGTCACTAGAACCGTAAAAAACAGCTTTAAAAATTCAAGTCACTTCAAGTAAAGCCTTTTGAGAGTAGTGGATGTGTGGCGGTGAAGTGTCTCAGAATGTTGTCCTACTTATCAACTTTTCTCTCTTTGCTGTTTTCTAGTTCCTCGAAAACTCCTTAAATTCTCTCTTATTTCTAAGTTGCTTCTTGCTCTTGGCTTTCTTTTCTTCTTGTTTTTTTTTATTGTTTCTCTTCTTTTCCTCTATTATATTATTTCCTCTTTTCATCATCAGTCTTAACCACATATTCTTCCTCTTCAGCTACAAACACACACACACACACACACACACACACACACACACACACACACACACACACACACACACTCATTCTCTCTCTCTCTCTCTCTCTCTCTCTAAGTGGTCATCGTTTACCGGACAGCTTCATTCCCCCTCGTCGCCCCACAAAGGATAATGGAATATGTAAGCGGCGTGTGGGTGAGCACGTCAAAAGGAGAGAAGACCAGCCCGAGGGGTGCTCCTGTTGGTTACCTGTTGACCCTTCCTGCCTACCTGCCGCCGGATGCTACCTGTGCTAAGGAGGGCTGGCTGGGCTGGGCTGGGCTGGGCTAGAGTGTTGGTTCTGGTCTTGTTTTGTCTCTATTTCTCTGTTTGTGTTTGTAGTTTTTTTTTTATTTCATGTGTCGTTAATTTCTTATTTTTCTAACCAGTTCCCCTAACTCCCTCAAGTCACAAAATACTCCCTCTCATTTAAACTTCTTCCTCTTCCCCTCTCACTCTTAAAACCTCTCCCATTACTTCACTTTCCTTAAAAATACGCACTTTCTCCTCCCCTTCTCCACACCTCCTACTCCAGCTCGGCCCGGCAGGTAGAGGTGGAGTGAGTTTGAGTAATAGTGGAGATGAGAGGGAACTTGTAACATGCACGTGTCCCGGTGATGACTAGCGTTCTGGAGCCATGCCAACCCCTCACTACTCTCTCTCTCTCTCTCTCTCTCTCTCTCTCTCTCTAGGCACTGTCCCTCGATGACTCCCGATTTCCCTCCGTACCGTCTGTCTTCATCTCCATTTCCTCGCTTGAACGGACAGTTAGTTTCTGGGGAAGTGAACTCCATCTACTACACACACACACACACACACACACACACACACACACACACACACACACACACACACACACAGTAATGGTCCCAGGGCAGCAGGGTGAGTGAGCACATCCGCCACATCAGTCAGAGTGGCGTGGGTGACCCTAAAGGACAGGGGAAGTATAGTAGGGGTGTGGTGGGGTGTGGTGGTGGTTGGGAAGGGCGTAGCGTCACATACTCTCTTTGTGGACGCTCTCTTAGGTGGATAATTCAGTGCTCTCATCTCGTCCTTCTACTTCCTCGTCCCCTTCACGCCGATCGCTATCAATACAAATGACAAGTGACTACAAGGGAAGGGTATACAGCAGCAGCAGATCTGTTGGTTCTTACTAGTATGTTTGAAAGAAGTACAAGCATTATTTATTCCAAAGAGGGACAGTGACGGTAAGGAGGCGTAGCAAGTGTCTTTTTACATATTTTTCTTCTATATGTTTTGGCTTCTTACGTAGTTATAAGTAAAAGAAAAAAAAAAAAAAAACGTGTAGCTGTAGGCCTATAGCAAATAAGAAAAATGTGTATGTAGAATAAAAAAACGTAAGAAGCCAGCAGGCCTAAACAAACACACACACACACACACACACACACACACACACACACACACACACACACACACACACACACACACACACACACACACACACCATTCATCCCTATCCATAAATTTGTCTAATCTTCTTTTACAAGCTCCGTATTGACCCGCCACTAGACTCGGTAATCACATTGTTAGTGCCCAGTCAATAGGGAGCTTTAAGAGAAGATTAGATAAATTTATGGACGGGGATGATTGGTGAGCGTTGAGTGTACGTATGGTTTACCCGGGGACTGCTGCGTGAAGGCCTGATGGCGTCCCGTAGCTTCCTTCATTTTCTTATCTTGCTTAGGTAAATAATCCTTAATCACTTCAGTAACATGACGCATTTCCATATTCATTCTGCTTACTGTTTGGTCCTCTTATACAGCTTCAGAAACTCATGTGGGGGATTAAACTAGTGAAGACTGCGACTATTATTCTTCTGACCTCCTAGTGTCAATAAAATGGTCTTATCGTACACAAATCTCAAGATAAAAATGTGTACCAGTATTGAAGGGGTTAAGTTTTGATCTTTTCCTACACTCCTTGTCTTTACGATTCTCTCACTTTGTTGGTCAAGTAAGGAAAGACAGATCTGCTTTTGTTTAACCTCACTTTTTATTTTTTTTCTCCCTCCTCCTTTGCCTCGTTCTTCAGTGACGGTCGCCAAGTTTATGTAAAAAATCAAGAAGGGAAATCAAACCAAAGCAATTCCATCCATTCATCTCATTCTGCCTTCCACCGATCTTCTTTCCCTCAACAAGTCTCATCCATGTTCATTTAATCACTTGAGTACAATGACAAGTTTTCATATTCAGTCTGGCTACTATTTGGTGATTTTATACAGCTTCAGAAACTTACGTGGTGAATAGAATAGTGAAGACTCTGGCTATTAATCTTCTGACCTCCATAAACCCTTCCTATTGTATAAATAACATTATCTAATCACACCCAAACCTTAAGGTAAAAATGCCTCCCAGTGCTGAAGGAGTTAATCACTTCCTTGTCCTCTATTCTTACCACATGACCTAAACCACATCAATTTTGAACCCACCCCCACCGTATCACACTCCACATCCTTTCCTCCACATGCAACCCACCATTATATACGCCATCTATCCTTAAAACACACACACCCCTAATCCTATCCTTACGCTATCCAGGTACACACTCTTCCTATGTGTTCCTATCTATCTCACGCAGGAATCAGGTGCCTGGACGACGCCATGATCGCTCTCGTGTGTCGTTGGCCTGACAAAGAACACTGGCAAGGGAGACGGATGGCGGGTCTGACGGATAATGGAGGAAGGGAGGCTGAGGCGCTAGAACAGGGTATGATGATAGGTTCCTTGTTTATGGAGAGAGAACGAGAGGCGAAGATGGAGATGGATAGCAGGGAACGGGTAGATGGATGGAAGGAGGGTGGAAGAAGAGAGGAAACGTATGTGAGAGAGAGAGAGAGAGAGAGAGAGAGAGAGAGAGAGAGAGAGAGAGAGAGAGAGAGAGAGAGAGAGAGAGAGAGAGAGAGAGAGAGAGAGAGAGAGAGAGGAAACGAATAGAAGAAAGAAGGAAAAAAAATGTGTCGTAAGGAGGGAAAAGAGAGACGCGGAAGGAAAGAAAAGTGAAGAAAGCAAAAAAAAAAAAAAAAAAAAAGAAAAAAAGAAAAGAGTAACTAACTAACCACAAAAACACACAACACATAAAACAACACAACACGCACTAAAACCAACCCTCCCATCCCTTTCCTCTCTTTCCTTTCCCCCTCCCACCAATCTCCCTTCTCGCACAACAAAAGAAATCACCAAAATTTCTCAAAAGTCCACGAAAAATAACCATCAAAACGCCATTACCATCTACACATCCTCATTTGGTCTCCTATTTACCGGAGGAGGAGAAGGAGGAGGAGGAGGAGGAGGAGGAGGAGGAGGAGGAGGAGGAGGAGGAGGAGGAGGAGGAGGAGGAGGAGGGAGGAGGAGGTCTTAGTAAAATAAAAGGTCTACCGTTAAATCAAGAGGAGGAAGGCGTTCATAACCTGGATAATGGGTCTCCTCCTCCTCCTCCTCCTCCTCCTCCTCCTCCTCTTCATCTTCCTTCACATTCACCTCGTTTACCCTCAGCTCTTTTATTCCTACGCTTCCTTTCCTTCAAATAATATTATCCCTGCATTTCATTTTCCTCATCATCATTATCATCATCATCACTTGCTTCATCATCATATTTTTTCCTTCACTTTCTTTTAATTCTTCAAAAACCCTCCATTTATTTATCATATCTTCCTCATCTTCCATCTTTTTTCTTTCTCTTACATTTTCTCTTTATCTTTCCTTATCATTACTCTTCCTTCTCTTCCTCCTTGTCTTCTTCCTCCTCTTCCTCGAACCAGGTGTGGCTAAGTGAGCAGCTGAAAGGGAGCAGCTGGTGAGGAGGAGGAGGAGGAGGAGGAGGAGGAGGAGGAGGAGGAGGAGGAGGAGGAGGAGGAGGAGGGAAGAAGAAGAAGAAGAAGAAGAAGAAGAAGAAGAAGAAGAAGAAGAAGAAGAAGAAGAAGAAGAAGATTAAAAAAAAATAATAAAAGGAGATTAAGATGACGGAAGAGGGGAGAGGAAGAAAGAAAGAGAGAGAGAGAGAGAGAGAGAGAGAGAGAGAGAGAGAGAGAGAGAGAGAGAGAGAGAGAGAGAGAGAGAGAGAGAGAGAGAGAGAGAGAGAGAGAGAGAGAGAGAGAGAGAGAGAGAGAGAGAGAGAGTCTGTGTGTGAATCAGAAAAGGAAAAGGAAATGGAGATAAGGGAAATAAAACATACAAATGGCAGTCAAGAACAGGAGGAGGAGGAGGAGGAGGAGGAGGAGGAGGAGGAGGAGGAGGAGGAGGAGGAGGAGGAGGAGGAGGAGGAGGAGGAAGAAGAAAACGGAAATAAGGGAGGCGATGAAACAGAGGAACAGACACAACGGTAAGGAAAATGAGAAAGTGATGAGTGAGACAAGAGGAGGAGGAAGAGGAGAAAGAGGAGGAGGAGGAGGAGGAGGAGGAGGAGGAGGAAATAATAGATGAAGTATTGTTATTGTTAATACGTACTATCCTTTTATTAGTTATAGCAGTAGTAATAATTGGAGGAGGAGGAGGAGGAAGAGAAGAGAAAAGAAGAAGAAGAAGAAGAGGAAGAGGAGGAGGAGGAGGAGGAGGAGGAGGAGGAGGAGGAGGAGGAGGAGGAGAGGAGAAGGAAGAAGAAGAAGAAGAAGAAGAAGAGGAGAGGAGGAGGAGGAGGAGAAGAAGAAGAAGAAGAAGAAGAAGAAGAAGAAGAAGAAGAGGAGAGGAGAAGAAGAAGAAGAAGAAGAAGAAGAAGAAGAAGAAGAAGAAGAAGAAGAAGAAGAAGAAGAAGAAGAAGAAGAAGAAGAAGAAGAAGAAGAAGAAGAAAAAGAAGAAGAAGAATAAATAAGAGTTGGAAGTATAATATAAAAAATATGAACAAGACAAATAAAGGCGATGAGGAGGAGGATGAGGAGGATGAGGAGGAGGAGGAGGAGAAGGAGGAAGAGGAAGAGGAGGAGGCAGCTTAGAAGAGTGATAGAATTTCTCATAAGCCTAAAATGAGAGAGAGAGAGAGAGAGAGAGAGAGAGAGAGAGAGAGAGAGAGAGAGAGAGAGAG
>NC_059272.1:18308485-18313485 GCF_017591435.1 Portunus trituberculatus | reverse complement strand
TGTGTGTGTGTGTGCAGAGAAAGAGAGAGAAAGGAAAATAGAAGCAGTTCTTCTTATCTATACACAAACCTCCACAATACTCCTCCCTTCTCCTCCTCCTCTTCCTCTTCTTCCTGCTCCTCCTCACAATCTTCCATCCTCCCTTCCTCCTCCATCACGTGTACATCTCCCTAAAGGCCTTCCCTTCTTCCTTTCTTCTTCATCCCTCAAGTATGTTACCCCTCCCTTTGTCTCTTCCCTTTAATACCTTTGACACCTTCCCTCTCCCCGTCCCCGTCCCTCTCCTCTCCCTCTCTCCCTCTCACCCTCTCTGCAAGCGCCACCAATATCCTCCAGCTTCACACAACTTGCTGGTCAGAAATTTTCCTAATCTGTAAAAGAAAGACGTACCGACCAAGAACTCCTGAATCGGCGAAGTAATAGGGCGTTATTAACCCGAGAGAGTGGCGGGACGGGTTGGGGCTGGCCGGGCGATGGCGGAACTAAAAGGAGGAGCTGGACGAGGAGAGGCGGGCACAGGAAGCAGAGGTATGAGAGGGGAGTGCTAAAGATAGATAGACAGATAGATAGATAGATAGATAGATAGAGAGAGAGAGAGAGAGAGAGAGAGAGAGAGAGAGAGAGAGAGAGAGAGAGAGAGAGAAATGAAGAGGAATGAAAGTGCTGTAGTAAAGAAAAAAAAACAAAAGAAAACAAAACGAGGGTAGGAAAAAAAAGCGTTTAGAAATTAGAAAGAGCAAAAGAAAAAGAAAAGTAGAATTGAATAGGTAATAGAAAAAAGCGGCGGAGGTAGAGAAGGAAAGAGAAGTTAAGAGAAACGACAGAAAGTGTTGAAATAGAAGGATAAGAAAGTAAAAAAAAAAAATGAAAAACGGAAAAACGGAAAAAAAAAAGAAATCGGGAAAAAGGGAAAAAAAGAAGAGAAGGAACTGGAGAAAAGAGCAAGGAGGGAGAAAAGCTAAGAGGAGTCGGGAGAGAGGAGGGAGAGGAGTTAAGAGGAGTGAGGTGAAGGGGACGAACACGGCTCATATTTCTTCCTCTTCTTGACTGGCCAATCAGGAACTCGGAATGCTGCTCAGGGCTTCGGCTAGCCAATGGGGGACCGTGTGGCAATAACTGGGGAGGGGTGAAGAGAAAGCAGAGAGGGAAAAGCGAAAAGGAAAACAGAAATGGGAAGAAAAATGAAAGAAGAAAAGGATTAAGGAAGAAGAAAAAAGGAAAAAAAAGTGAAAGAAGGAAAAACAGAGAAAGAAAAAGTAAGGGAAAGTGAGAGGAAGGGTAAAAGAAAGGGAAGGAAAGATGAAGAGACATAGAGAGGGGGAAGTTTAATGAAAGAAAAGGAAGAGGAAGAAGGATAAGAAAGAGAAGGAAGGCAAAGGAAAGAGAAAAGGAGAAAAGAGAGAGAGAGAGAGAGAGAGAGAGAGAGAGAGAGAGAGAGAGAGAGAGAGAGAGAGAGAGAGAGAGAGAGAGAGAGAGAGAGAGAGAGAGAGAGAGAGAGAGAGAGAGAGAGAGAGAGAGAGATGATGATGATGAAAGAGAAGAAAGAGGAAGGCAATAAGAAAAAAAAGAATTAGAGTAAGAGGAATAGGAAGAAAGGAAGGAGAGACGAAAGGAATTGAAAATAAATGCAATGAAAGAATAGAAAGATGAAGTAGAAAAAAAAGGAGAAATTCTTGCATAAAAACGAAGATTTGATATATATTTTTTTTCATCCCACTTTCACTCGACGACAAACAACAACATCACCGGCTTGACATATTGAAAAAAATCACTTTTGACGCGAAGCTTTCCATAAAAAAAAGGGAAAAAGTAAAACCCGGTAAAGGAGGAAAAAAAAAAGAAAAAAAATGCATATACCATGTGACGGAAGACATTTGAGACTTTCTATTTCCTCTTAACCTCCATTTTACCTCCATTGTTTTCCTGAAGGTGGTTTTATGCTCAAATCATTTATCTTCTTATTTGTCTATCTATCTATCTATTTATTTATTTATTTTTGTTTTTCGTTTTGCAGTGTAGCAATTCAACAATCTTTTCATAAGGTATCCAACGAAAACGCTCACATTTTTGGCAACCTTCCGTAGCAAATAGGAGGAAGCTTTTGTTTCGTTAAATTACTTAGAAAAAAAAAAAAAAAAAACTGAGGAACTGCGCCCTACTGTCCCCTAAACCGTAGCTCCTGCCCCACAAAGCCCTACAGTTCCTGCCGACACCTATGCAGTGAAGAAGATAGATAGATAGATAGATGGATAAATAAACAGATAGATAGAGAGATAGAGATAGATAGATAGATAGATGGATAGATAGATAGATAGATAGATAGATAGATAGATAGAGAGAGAGAGAGAGAGAGAGAGAGAGAGAGAGAGAGAGAGAGAGAGAGAGAGAGAGAGAGAGAGAGAGAGAGAGAGAGAGAACCTAACCATATTGAGTGACCATGGCCCAACCGCCTCCTGCTGGCCGGTTTGCATAATGGACCCGCACTCACACTGGGTTTTTATTGTTTATACTGCTCGTTGACAGCTTACTGGAAGGGAATGAATGCGTGGAAATGTTATTAGATTTATGTTAAGTGAGTGACCCCTTTTTTTCAGTTTTTCCTTTCTTTCCCGGGGTTTTAAATTGTGGAAATAATGCCTTCGGGGACTATACTCATTCAAATCGCCGCGGCTGCAAAAGTACTGTGTTTTCAAGCTGATGTGAGTATCCCGCTGCATGTCTTCCGTTTTCTGTGTGTGTGTGTGTGTGTGTGTGTGTGTGTGTGTGTGTGTGTGTGTGTGTGTGTGTGTGTGTAGTTTCCTGTGTTGTGTATAGAATTTTGAACACGTAAACGCTCGACACTTTCACACTTGACGCCTTAGAAATTTACGTAATTCTTCCTCGAGTCAATGAGCGCTACATCAGTTTCCGATCCAATCAATTTCACGCGCATCTCAGGAACCGCTCACCAGAAATTCCAAATTCTAACTTTTGCAGGCTATTTTTGTTGTTCTTTCCACCTCCGCCTCAACCACCGGGGCCGCCTCGAGCTGACAGAGGGGCCGACCACACGTGAAGAAAACAGCTGTGCCCGGGGCTGTGGTGTGAAGTGGGGGTGGGCAGCAGTAAAGGAACAGCACACCAACACGCGACTACAGAAAGAGAATGCGACGCGGGGAACTTAATCCATTCATTCACAGCCATTTAATTCCTCATTCATCCTGTCTATCCACAATTACACTCAGTCACTATCACAGTCCCGCTTGTCACTCTTCATCAACCGCCATTTAGAAACGTAATCATTTCGTGAAAGAGGAAAGAGAGAGAGAGATTAGCTCCCCCTTACAACCATCAAGAGGGAAGGGAAGACGTGAGTAACTTAACTATCCCTCAGGTCTCCCAGGAAGCCTCTTCACCTCACCAGCCTCCACTCAACTAAGCCTGGACTGTCTCAGGGGAATATGGAGGGGAAGGCGGGCGGTGAAGGAAGAGGCGAGAGGAGTAAGGGGCGAAGATATGTACAGAGTAAGGGATTAAGACACAGGATTAAGGATTGGAGCACTATAGAATAAAGGACTGTAGATTGGAGGTACAGGACAGCAGGACGAAGGGCTTTACGAAATGAAGTGAAAAAAAAAAACTGTAGGATGAAAGACTATGGACAGTTTTGTAATGTGATCAAGGAATTAAAGTAAGGAGAACTAGGCAATGAAAAACTATAACACGAAGGACAGTAGGAAGAAAAATAATAGAATAAACGACAGGAAAATAGAGGAAAATAAGGTGACATATTATAGGATGAAATAACTTAAGATGAAAGAAAAAAATGAAGGACAAATGGATGAAGGAATAAACAAGAACGGGGCAAGACAAGGAGGAGCCATGGAAGCAGAAAGAAAACGGGAAGACGGGGAAAAAAAAGAAAGATAAAAGAGTGCAATAGCATATCCGATCCTGACCAACTAACCAGCGGACCAACAAACGGACGGAGCGAGAGAGAGAGAGAGAGAGAGAGAGAGAGAGAGAGAGAGAGAGAGAGAGAGAGAGAGAGAGCGACTTACACAAGGGAATATGACGTTGCCCAAGTCTCGTCGCTTCACCCAATTGACCGAGTGACCAACTGTCTAACTTAATCTTCCTCGCCGCGGTTTACTGCCCACTAACTCACCGCTTGGACTGAAGGGCGAGCCGGGGTGGAGGGGCGCCCTTCGCTACCCAATAACAGGTCGTCCTCTAAATATCCGCTGACCGGGTGATAGTCTGCCGCTGTCCCCACGTCTCGTCCCCCTTCCGCCACCCCAGACACCGCACCTAACCTAACCTACCAGCACTAACTTTGATAACTTGAACTAATCTGATGAGGGTGAATTAAACGTTATTATAGAAACAGAGTGAAAAATATTCTACTTTAACTTCTTAACTCTAATTGGTTTAATCTATACTAATCTAACCTAATCATGCTATACCGTCTTAATCTATCGCCGTATCTTACCTTACTTTGTCAAACCTAAGCTAACCTAACCAAATCTATCTTAACCTAAGCTAACCTAACCTAATCTAACTTAACCTAACCGAACTACGTGTATGCTATTCGGTCTTAATCCATCGCCTTATCTTACCTTACTTTGCCTAACCTAACCTAACCTAACCTAACTTAACGTAACCTAACCTAACTTCATCCAACCCAACCCAACCCAATCCAACCTAACTAAACCAAACCAAATCTAACCTAAACAAGATAAAAAAAAAAAAAATAAAAAAAAAGAGACCAATTCAATTAAAGTTACACAAAGTTACCACATAGGTTAAGTTAGAAAGAAGTTATCTAACCAACACAAACGTAATCTAACTTTCTTTACTGATCCCCACAGGACCCTAAGAAAGGAAAAAAAAAAAAAAAACTGCCAGACACGAAGCTATTGGCGAAAAAAGAGGAAAAAAGGGACCGAGAGAGAGAGAGAGAGAGAGAGAGAGAGAGAGAGAGAGAGAGAGAGAGAGGGTGATGACCAGAGGCTGACTAA
>NC_059272.1:18288485-18300985 GCF_017591435.1 Portunus trituberculatus | reverse complement strand
ATTCCATTGTTGTGAAAAAACTGAGAGAAAACAAAAGCAAAGATCCAAAATCATACTGGCAAATATTAAAAGGTGAACAAGGAGGAAACAAGGAGAGTGAACTTAATCTTGAGATATTTTACGACCACTTTAAAGCATTATTAACTATTGATAACGAGGGAAATGACACCATTGACTATGAAATTAACCAAGAGAGGAATGTGCCCATATTGAACAACCCTATTACGTCTGAAGAGATAAAAACATGCATCAATAAGTTGGAAAATAACAAATCACCAGGTTCTGACAATATCATCAATGAATATATTAAAAGTACTCAAGACCTATTATCCCTCTTTATGTTAAGATGTTTAATAAAATATTGGATGAAGGAGTCTTCCCAATGGAGTGGACCATTGGAGTAATAATACCATTATACAAAAACAAGGGAGACGTCAGAGACGCAAATAACTACCGGGGAATTACCTTGTTAAGCTGTATGGGAAAGTTATTTACATCCATCTTGAACAATCGTTTGAATCAGTATTCTGAAGCGAACCACATCATCAATGAAACACAGGCAGGATTTAGACAAGGATATTCAACCCTGGATCATATGTATTTGCTCAAATGTATTATTGATTTGTTTAAATGGAAAAAGAAAAATTATTTTGCTTGTTCGTAGATTATAAGAAGGCGTTTGATATGGTGTGGAGGGAAGCATTATGGTTTAAGCTGGTTAGAGATAATGTTAATGGTAAATTGTTACATGTTGTTAAGAGTATGTATAAAAATGTTAGATCTTGTGTGATGGTGAATCAAAATTGTCGGACACATTTTCGTGTAATATGGGGGTAAGGCAGGAGAAAATTTGTCACCATTGTTATTTGCTTTTTATATTAATGACTTGCAGGACAAACTTCTTGAACTTAATTGTAAATATTTAGATTTTGATAACGAATTTCTTAATATCTATTTGAAATTATTTGTGCTAATGTACGCAGATGATACAGTATTGCTATGTGATAGTGAAGTGAATATGAAACAGGCGCTAACATCTTTGCATAATTATTGTCTAGATTGGAAGTTAAAGGTTAACTGTGACAAAACCAAAATTGTTGTATTTAGTAGAGGACAGGTACAAACAAGTAATTATAATTTTCAATTAGGGGTGAGACTATTCAGGTTGTTAACGAGTACAAATATTTGGGTGTCTTGTTTAACCACAATGGTAGATTCAGGAAAGGGGAGTTGGCTCTTAAGGAACAGGCAACCAGGGCTCTGTATTCCATCATTGGTACTTCACGTAAATATGACTTGCCAGTTGATATTCAAATAGAACTGTTTAAAACGATGGTTGTACCTGTACTTACATATGGCTGTGAAATATGGGGTGATTGTACTATAAGGGAAATAGAATTACTACATATGAAGTTTTTGAAGCACGTTTTGTATGTACATAGATACACCAGCACAGACATGGTATACGGTGAACTAGGGGTTTACCCTCTTGATATAACTATTAAGTGTAAGATGATAAGTTATTGGTCTAGGTTAGTGACGGGAAAGAACACTAAATTAAGTTATATAATGTATAATTGCTTATTACAGTTATATACGAGCGGTCTGTATTTGTCACCATGGATAGAATACATCAAAAATATTTGTATAGAGTGTGGAATGTCATGGGTGTGGATGGCGCAGACAGTTAGTAACCCTAAATGGTTCAGAAAAGCGATTGAACAAAAATTAAAAGACTTATGGATAAACAAGTGGTACGAAAACATATCAAATAAAGGTATTTGTAATACTTACAAATTATATAAAGAAATTTATGGAATTGAAGAATACCTGCTTAAACTTAATAAAAATAATCGTATAAGTTTGTCAAAGCTTCGCACGGAAATAATAAATTACCAATCATTGTTGGTAGATATAATCAAACAGACAGAGAGGTGCGTTATTGTACTAAATGTAATAATGAATTGATAGGGGATGAATACCATGCTTTGTTGATTTGTCAAAATCAAGAAATTCTTCAATTGAGAAATAGATACATACCCGAATATTATAGATTGCAACCAAATAATTTTAAATTTGTCAAGCTGATGCAAAGTGGTAATGTAAACTTGTTAATAAATCTGGCACAGTTTATTAATGCATTGTTGCGAATGTTTAGGTGATACATAAGATTATGTACATATTGAGGGGCTGTGCTCCATACTTTGTAAAAAAAGTCTGAGCAATAAATATATTTCTTTCTTTCTTTCACACACACACACACACACACACACACACACACACACACACACACACACACACACAGACCTTTCCACAATAATAATCAACAGACCGAAAATACATAAGATCAGAACTCGTCTCTTTTTTTGTCTACATCAAAACTTTCACCAGCCACAAATTCAGCTTCTCTTCCTACCTACATTTACATCACTCACGCTGGAATTCCTAACAAGGCTTATATTCCTCCCACATGCTTCAAGGTTCTACCATTTCCAAGTTTCCGTTCATCCTTTAGTCTCATTTCTGCCTTCCCTGGACCGTCAGTCAGTAATGTTTGGAAAATAAATACTTCTTGAAAAAAAATGCTGATATTTGTAACGCGATCATGTAAATATAGGAAATATTATCTTGTAGGAATGGATGAATGAGAAATAGTAATGGAATATATAGTGACAACAAGCAAACCTATGAGGGTAGAATTTTTTTTTTTCTTCTCTCTCTCTCTCTCTCTCTCTCTCTCTCTCCCTCTCTGCCAGAGTTTACACATAAGGGAATTTTTAACAACCTTCACACTATGTAATTTCACTTCAATACCTTTTAAAAACTTCCATTTACAAGTACTTTTGTTTGCTGACGTCATACATTAACAGTCTAAATCTTCTTTGATTATCTTTCAACATCTTTCACTATCTCAGTCTGACAAAACATCAAAAACACGCCCAACATCCTCGCTTTGCACACACACCGGGTATCTCGTCAATATCGTATCGTACCTTGGAAAAATAAGTAAAAATAATTGTATATTCATAGTTCCTTCCCTGACCTGAATCTGCTCCCGCTCCTCGCCAAGAATATAACAGGTATTTTTCAGGTATTCTCCGGCCCACCGCATTCACTGGAGCTGACCCGCCGCTGCCTCACAGTCTCGCCTCTTTTTCCTCATTCACCCAGCCCGCCGCCGGCATTCAGGCAGGAGTGGCTTTTGCGAACCTTGCAAACACTGACTCAGGCCTCACAGGAAATTCATCTTCTTTCCTTCCCTCTTCCGCCTGTCCTATCGTGTGATGCATGGGCGCCTGCGTACACAGAGCCTTCACACGCACGCACGCACACACACAGACATCTACTCCCCTCCCAACCACACACTGTACCAGCTGTTGTCACATTCCCCATAGACATAATTTCTTTCCCTTGACATTTTCCCCTCGTCAACATTTCCTCCCTATGGCATTTTTTTCCCTTGGGTATTTTCCCCTGGTGGATATTTTTTCCACTCCGTAATATTTCAGAACACTGTCAATGATAACGAAACTCACCGAATGTGTGTTTAGTCTACCTGTTTTAGGTTAGGTATGGTTAGGTTACGTTTAATGGTTTAATGAATAGGGAATAACGACAGCAGTGAGGTTAGGTTAAGTTAGGTTAGGTTAGGGATGAGATGAATTAAGGATGGAAGGAAGATGTTAACGAAAAAAAAAAAAAAAAGGAAATGTCTAGGAAGAAAAATGTCCAGGAAGGAAACATATCAAAGAGGACAATAAAAAGAAATGTTATATATATTCAGAAAACATCGTATCATTTAAATTTTCCTTAAAAAAAAAAAAGGAAATTTGTAGGAAGGAAAATCTACAGGAAGGAAACATATCAAAGAGGGCAATAAAAAGAAATGTCATATATATCCAGTAAACATCAAAACATTTACATTTCCCTGATCCATAAATAATCACACTAATTAGAGGAAGAAAAATGTTTACGAAAGGAAAAAAAAATGTCGTATATTTCAGGTAAATACGAACCTGTAACTTTTCCTTATCCATAAATAATGACACAAACAACTTCATTCCCTTCCTCCCCTCACTCACTCTCACTCTCTAGAAGTCCACTCATTCCCTTCCTGACAGTGTAAACCTTGCCTTCTCTTCTCTTCTCTTCCCTTCCCTTTCCTTCCCTTCTCTTCGTCCTCTCTCCTCTCTTAGTCTCATTCACTCAAGAACATCAAGCCCATCTCCTAACTCAAGCTGCATTACTAATTCTATCTCTCTCTCTCTCTCTCTCTCTCTCTCTCTGCTTGCTCTTTCTTTCCTTCACTCAGCTCGCTCTTACAACACACAAATCCACACGCCATGTCGCGCATCTCTCTAAATTTACTCGACTCTTGAAAGGACAACGTCTTGCATAAACAACACACACACACACACACACACACACACACACACACACACACACACACACACACACACACACACACACACACACACACACGATTTCTGAGTGACACAACCAATTCCTGCTTCCTCGTTTCCTTCCTGTCAAACTCAAACAGTGCAGTGGCGAAAGGAATGAATAGAGAGGCATAGAAAGAGAGAGAGAGAGAGAGAGAGAGAGAGAGAGAGAGAGAGAGAGAGAGAGAGAGAGAGAGAGAGAGAGAGAGAGAGAGAGAGAGAGAGAGAGAGAGAGAGAGAGAGAGAGAGAGATACAAAGACAGACAACCAAACAGACAGGCTCGCCAAAATGTAAAGTCTTCGGGAACTTTGCAACGAAGACAACGAAATTTCGATACCAGTGGAAAGAGGAGGAGGAGGAGGAGGAGGAGGAGGAAGAGGAGGAGGAGGAGGAGGAGGAGGAGGAGGAGGAGGAGAGAATGGAGGAAGATACGCGTAAATTGGAAAGAGAACGACGGAGGGGGAAAGAAATGATGGAGGAAGAGAGGAAGATAAAATGAAAAGCAAAATACACTTATTATTATGGATCTGAGCTTGCCCTGTCTAGGAGGAGGAGAAGAAGAAGAAGAAGAAGAAGAAGAAGAAGAACAAGAACAAGAAGAGAGAGGAGGAGGAGGAGGAGGAGGAGGAGGAGGAGGAGGAGGAGGAGGAGGAAGAGGAGGAGGAGGAGGCAATGAAGCACACTCACAGCCGCGTGTCTAAGTACCAGTGACCACCATTATTCAAAAACTGACGGAGGAGAGACCAAAAGATATACATGAATCTCACAAATCACGCAAGTTAAGTCATTAAATGAGTAAGTTAGTTAGTTTGTTTGGTGGTGGTGGTGGTGGTAGTAGTAGTAGTAGTAGTAGTAGTAGTAGTAGTAGTAGTAGTAGTAGTAGTAGTAGTAGTAGTAGTAGTAGCAGAAACAGCTGATTCATTTACTTAGCGAGACATGAAAAGTTTAGTTAAATATCACAAAGAAACGCCAAACAAAACCCACCGAGGAAAACAACCACAGCAATAACATCTTTTATTTTTACTATTATCTATAAAAAAAAGCAATATAGCATAGTAAAGATAAAAGATAGTAATAGTAGTAGTAGTAATAGTAGTAGTAATAGTAATAGTAGTAGTAGAAGTAGTAGTAATAACAGTCGCCTCTCCTCCACTCCGTTTTCTTCCTATTATTACCATCATTCCTTCACTATTATCCTCCACGCTCTTCCTTTTACCAGCTTACCTTCATCTTTCCTTCATCATCTTCATTACCTTCCCTTGTCTTTTCCTCTTACCGTTTTACTTGGTCTTAACATTTAATACCTTTTTTTTTCTTCTTCATTTACTCTCTCTCTCTCTCTCTCTCTCTCTGTTCCCTTCCCCACATCTATTCTAATGAGGACTATACATTGGTTACAAAGAGGAGGAGGAGGAGGAGGAGGAGGAGGAGGAGGAGGAGGAGGAGGAGACGCTGAATAAGCAGGACAACGCGTGTAAGAAAACTACAAAGAAGAAATTTATGACAGCTTGTTTTTGTGTTCCCTTTCCTTCCATCCTTCCCTGCACTTCCACTCCCTCGATCCCTTCCTTCCTTCCTTCCTTCACTATCCTCTAACCCCACACCTCATCAGTCATCCTTCCCTCCAGTGTCCTTCTTATCCTTTTCTCTCATCCTGCTTTGTCTTTATTCCTTCGTTATAGGTTCTTCTTTCTTCTTTCATATTTTCTTTTGCTCTTTTCCTTCCCTTCCTTCCTTTCTTTCTTTCCTAAATAAGAATAATAAAGAATACATAACCAAATAATCAGTCAGTCACCCTGTACACACACACACACACACACACACACACACACACACACACACACACACACACACACACACATATTTTATTTATTGATTTTATTCATTTTTTATGTAAGAGGGGAAAAGCTGGCCAAGGGCAAAATAAAACGAAAAAAAAAACATAGTCCCCAGTCCCCTTGCAAGTCTGAGAGAGTATAAGCCCTCTAAAAAAGGGATAAATGTCTCAAAACCTCTCTCTTAAGTGAAGTCAAGCCATAGGAAGGTGGCAATACAAAATCAGGTAGGGAGATGATGACCCAATAACTCCTACAATCCTCCCACACATCCTGCAGGACATGAAGGAGGCGGCGGCACTGAGTCTTGTCACAGAGGCCTAGATGTGTCACTTACTAACCTCTTCACGATAATGTTCTCCCTGGGGCAAGACTGGGATGAAGCCGGGGGGGTGAGGGCGAGGCGAGAGGCGGGCTGGGGTGGGCTGGGGTGAGAGACAAGTCCTCCTTCAACACGCCCCGTCCCGCTCCTGGCGTCGGGGCGTGCCTAAGTGGAGTCCTTGAAGTCCTCTGGTAGCTAATTCCTAAACCTTGCGGCAAGTTCCCTTCAGAGCGGCTTGAGGTGGAGAAGGAGGAGGCAGCGGGAAGGAGAGTGAGGGAATGCTAGGCAGGGAAGGATGGCAAAGCGAGGATGAAAGGAAGAAATGCAGAGAGGAAGAGAGGAGAAGGAAGAAGAGAACAGAATGAGAAAGCGAGAGGAAAGGAACACAGAAGAAGATAAGAAGAAAGGAGGCATAAACGGAAGAGACAGAGAGTAAACAAGTAAAGAAGACAAATGAAAAATTAAAGAAAGAGGAGGAGGAAGATAAAAAAAAAGAACCAGAAGCAAAGAAAACAGATAAGAATGAGGATGAAGATATGAAGGAAGGAAAGTGACTGTTTAGGAGGATAGGAAGGAAAGAAAGTGAGAGGACGAAGCGAATAAAGGAATAAATGAAGATAATGGGGAAAGAGAGGATAAGATAAGGACTGAGGAAATGTGAAGAAAGGAAGGGCGAAGGCAAGAAGGGAGGAAAAATGAAGGATATAAGGAAAAAAGATATAAAAGAGAGAAATAAGAAAGAAAAAGCAGGGAAAAAATAATAGATGGAAAAAAAGACAATAGAGAAAATAACAAACTAACACTTAAATAAAAAAAAAAAAAAAAACACGAGTTAGAGAATGAATGAATAAACGAATGAAAGAAGGAAAGGAGGAATAAGAGAAGAGGAAAGAAGAATGGAGTGCGGGCTATAGATAGAATGAGATAATGTAAGGAAATGGAAAAGGGAGGAAAATATATGGCGATGTAGGACAAGATGGATAGCAGGAAGGTTGGAAGATAAGGAGGAGGAGGAGGAGGAGGAGGAGGAGGAGGAGGAGGAGAGAGAGAGAGAGAGAGAGAGAGAGAGAGAGAGAGAGAGAGAGAGAGAGAGAGAGAGAGAGAGAGAGAGAGAGAGAGAGAGAGATGAGAGAAGCAAGGAAATCTCTCTCTCTCTCTCTCTCTCTCTCTCTCTCATAAATCATTTCAACACAAAATGGAGCCAAGGAAGAAAAATATGAGAAATAAGTTAAAAATCAAGCGAAGATGAAGTGAGAGAAATACCAAAGAGAAGAAATAAATAGTGATGAAATAAATGAAATAGAAATGAAAAGAAAAAAAAAACACGAAAGAAAATCAAGAAATAAGAAAATAAATAACTGAAAAAGATTGAAATTATGAATATCAGAGAGAGAGAGAGAGAGAGAGAGAGAGAGAGAGAGAGAGAGAGAGAGAGAGAGAGAGAGAGAGAGAGAGAGAGAGGTCTTAAGAGATGTGGGAGAGGGGATAGATAGGAGAGGGAGAGGGAGGGATGGGAAAGCCTGTCCACCTTCCTCCCAATTTGTTAAGTTGGTCAAGTTTTGTTTGGAAGAAAAAATGGCCTGAGAAGACTTGTAGAGTTAGAGAGAGAGAGTGAGAGGGGAAATGCGATAGGAGAGAGGGAACGGAATGATCAGGGGAGGGATGACTGTAAGAGGATAGAGAATAGGGGAAGAGGGGAAGGAATGAGAAGAGAGAGGAGGTAAATGGGAGGAAAAAAAACAGGTAGGGGAGAGAAAGTTGAATGATGGAAAGTAGTAGAGGGAAAGAATATGGGAGAGAGGAAGGAATGGGAAGAAAAAAGAAGGAAAATGGGAGAGGGAAGGTTAAAACACAAAGAAGGATTAAGATAAAGTAGAAAAGGAAAGAGCGGATGAGAGAGAGAGAGAGAGAGAGAGAGAGAGAGAGAGAGAGAGAGAGAGAGAGAGAATTCAAGTCAACGAAGCATAGAATTTCACCAAACCTTCCTACCTTCCTACCTTCCTTCCTTACTCCTCTTCCTCTCAGCTGTCCTCCTCACAAAGTCTCCGTAGGCCTACAAGTTTGACGGTAGGCGTGTGGCAGGAATCCCAGAGCAAAGGCTTATTAGCTATGCGGCAAGTGTGTGTGTGTGTGTGTGTGTGTGTGTGTGTGTGTGTGTGTGTGTGTGTGTGTGTGTGTGTGTGTGTTTTAAGAATATATGTTGCTATTATTCCCGTATAGAGAGAGAGAGAGAGAGAGAGAGAGAGAGAGAGAGAGAGAGAGAGAGAGAGAGAGAGAGAGAGAGAGAGTAATTTACTTTTTACTGTCTTCCTGTATCTCCAAATTTATTTCCTACGCAAAAAGGAACAAATAAGAAGATTAAGTAATGCAAATAAGATAAAACAGGATAGAAGATGAGAAGAAAGGACTAAAGGATAGGAAGAAGAGCAGTGAATAAAGAAATAGAGATGGAGAGAAGGAAGAAAAGAACGAAAACAAGGGAAAGGAGATAAGAGGATGAAATAACAGAAGATGGGAAAAAGAAAAAAAAAAAAACAGAAAGAGAAGGAAGAGAGATAGGGAAATAAAGGAATGGAGAGAGAAAAAAAGAAAATGGAATACAAAAGTTAAAAAAAAGTAAGATTAGAGAAACAAAGAAGGAAAGAAGGAAAAGGAAAAAAGTGAATAGGAAAAAGAAAAGAAACAAGGAAAAGGAAGGGAAGAGAAAACAAGATTAGAGGAAGATAAAGAGGAAGGGAGGAGAACGAGAGGAGCTGAGAACGGGAGATAAGAAAATCAAGCTGGGAAGACAAAGAGAATAATTAAGGGAATTGGAAGTGGAGAGAGAAAAAAAGAGCAAGAGGAGAAATGCAGAGAGAAAGAGAGGAGAAGGAAGAAGAGAACAGAATAAGAAACCGAGAGGAAAGGAACACAGAAGAAGATAAGAAGAAAGGAGGCATAAACGAAAGAGACAGAGAGTAAACAAGTAAAGAAGACAAATGAAAAATTAAAGAAAGAGGAGGAGGAAGATAAAAAAAAGAACCAGAAGCAAAGAAAACAGATAAAAAAGAAAGAAAACGATGATAAAAATTATAGGAATATAAGGAAGAGGAGTCAGGGAGGAAATAGGAGGAGGAAGAGGAGGAGGGAGGGAACAGAGGGGGCGGAGACTGTCTTAATAGGGATCACTTGCTCTTTTCAGCGGCTGTATCTTGCTGGACTAACCTTCCTCCTCCCCCATTATAGCCTTGATTAAGAAAAATGAGGGAGAGAGGCTTAGGAAGGGAGGATGGGCGAACAGGAGGGGAGGGAGGAGGCTGGATGTGTCCAGATAGAGGGGAGAAGGGAAGAGGTGGATAAAAGAGAGGGGAAATAAGAGGTATAAGCTGCAAAGAGGAGGATATGATGTGGTGAGAGAGAGAGAGAGAGAGAGAGAGAGAGAGAGAGAGAGAGAGAGAGAGAGAGAGAGAGAGAGAGAGAGAGAGAGAGAGAGAGAGAGAGAGAGAGAGAGAGAGAGAGAGAGAGAGAGAGAGAGAGAGAGAGAAACACTGACACTCCTGGAATTCTCAACACCTTCCTGTGTAGCCCAAGTGTTGCGGAAAAACTTCAGATGTCACTGTTAGAACCATGTTAATTAATGTCTTTCCCTTCATCCTTCAGCCTTCGTGTTTCTGCCTTTCAACACTCACACAGATGCAACACTCAAGCAAGACTGACGTAACACTCAGGCAATACTCACAAAATACTCACGCAACACTCACGCAACACTCACGCAACATTAACGCAATACTCACGCAACACTCTTGTCTCCTATCTGAGTAGCTAAGTGTTGCAGAAAGCTTCATATGCCGCTATTAAAGGCACACTAATTAACGTCATGTTCGATATAGCACACACACACACACACACACACACACACACACACACACACACACACACACACACACACACACACACACACACACACACTCGCACCGACTGGCACCTGCGATTCAAATAAAATAGGGAGGAAAAAATAAAAGAAAAAAAAATTAATAACAAATAATAAAATCGGTTTCCTCACTTAGTACGATTGCGAGAAAAGAAGAGGAAGAGGAAGAGGAAGAAGAAGAAGAAGAAGAAGAAGAAGAAGAAGAAGAAGAAGAAGAAGAAGAAGAAGAAGAAGAAGAAGAAGAAGAAGAAGAAAAGAAAAAAAAAAAAAGAAGAAAAGGAAAAGAAAAGGAAAAGAAAAAAAAGAACAGAAGAAGAGAAAGAAAAAGAAGCAGAAGAAGAAGAAGAAGAAGAAGAAGAAGAAGAAGAAGAAGAAGAAGAAGAAGAAGAAGAAGAAGAAGAAGAAGAAGAAGAAGAAGAAGAAGAAGAAGAAGAAGAAGAAGAAGAAGATGATGATGATGATGAAAATAGAAGAAAAAGAACAAGAACAAGAACAAGAACAGGAAGAAGAGGAAGAAAACGAAGCAGAAGAAGAAGAAGAAGAAGAAGAAGACGAAGAAGAAGAAGAACAAGAACAAGAAGAACAAGAACAAAAAAAGATGATGAAAAGAAGAGAAGAAGAAAAGAACGAAAACAAGAACAAGAACAGGAAGAAGAGGAAGACGAAGAAAATTAAATCAACCTCCAAATCAACACAAATAAATCAATTTCCTCACCAACAGTCGCGAGAAGACTATACAGAAATTAATGGCGGCGATTAGGAAACAGTGCAGTAGCCAATAGGAGAGCTAAGACAGGGATAATTGCCAGCACGACCGGGACAACGAGAATGAGGAGGGGTGAGGGAATGGGGGGGGAGACGAGGGGCGAAGGGGTTGTCAGGGGTGAGTGTTCCAGTGGCGGGGTGGTGGAAGACAGGCCAAGCTTGAATCCATGACCTCGCGTAGTGGATTAGAAAACTTTGAGGGATATAAGTTAGTATCCTTTTATAATCTGGATGAAAGAGAGAGAGAGAGAGAGAGAGAGAGAGAGAGAGAGAGAGAGAGAGAGAGAGAGAGAGAGAGAGAGAGAGAGAGAGAGAGAGAGAGAGAGAGAGAGAGAGAGAGAGAGAGAGAGAGAGAGAGAGAGTGTACGAAAGTTATCTCAACCAAGGATTTTACGTAATAATTATGTTAGGTTAGATGTAAGATTAACTGTATCGTATGTGTATAAGTGGACTGTATTATTTTACTCCTTGGGAAAGAGTGAAGACGCTAAACGTTGAAAATTAGGTTAGGTTAAGTTATGTAGGGGAAATGAGATTATGTAAGAGTGAGTTAGGTTATGTACGGACAAGTAAGGTTGAGGTAAAAGTTAGATTGGGTTAGTTTAAGTTGTGTTGGACTGAGCTGGATTAAATTACGCTGGCTTAAAGGTAAATGATAACCACAATGACGGTGTGCACAAAATGAGACACCATTTTACTTACAAAAAAAAAAAAAAAAAAGAGGAAAGAAAAAAGAATGAGGCTTCGTCCGGCAGAGCGAGACAAGCGTCATTATGTAAATGTAGCCAAGTGTGAAATACACGTAGCGGTGAGAGTTTTGTATTTGACACCAGCACTGTGCACACTTTTCACATGAATTTCCCACCCACTCTTCCTCCCTCTTTGTTAACGTTACCAAGTCTTGTGAACGTTACCAATCTTTTACAAACGATACCATGTCTTCTGAACGTTACCGAACTTAGAACATTACCAAACTGACACCAGCACTGTGCACACTTTTCTCATGAGTTTCCCACCCACTCTTCCTCCCTCTTTGTTAACGTTACCAAGCCTTGTGAACGTTATTCACCAAGCTTTAAAAACGTTACCATGTCTTCCGAACGTTACAGACCCTATGAACGTTAGAAAGCTTTGTCAACCTAGTGAAAGCGACCAAGCTAAGAAAACGTTACCAAGCTGTGTGAACGTTGCCAAGCTGTATGACTGACTGCACAAAGAGATGTTA
>NC_059272.1:18280985-18283485 GCF_017591435.1 Portunus trituberculatus | reverse complement strand
ACAGCCAGAAGTTACCCTACGGAGCGAGCTCAGAGCTCATTATTTCCGATCTTCAGATAGGCCTGAGACCAGGCACACACCACACACCGGGACAACAAGGTCACAACTCCTCGATTTACATCCCGTACCTACTCACTGCTAGGTGAACAGGGGCTACACGTGAAAGGAGACACACCCAAATATCTCCACCCGGCCGGGAAATCGAACCCCGGTCCTCTGGCTTGTGAAGCCAGCGCTCTAACCACTGAGCTACCGGGCGTGTGTGTGTGTGTGTGTGTGTGTGTGTGTGTGTGTGTGTGTGTGTGTGTGTGTGTGTGTGTTTACTTCATGGAGACCAGAAATTGTTTACTTGAGACATAGACCTGACAAAAACAATGAATAATATGTAACTTTGACCTTCACCAAACACACACACACACACACACACACACACACACACACACACACACACACACACACACACACACACACACACACACACACACACGCGAACACTGACCTTTCCAGCCTCCAGGCCAGACAGACATGGGTTGCTCAACTGGACACCGTACCTGTGGAGGGAGAAAACTCTTTAAATAACTGCAAATAAGAGGAATAATAGAATAAAAATCATAAAACTCTGTAGGATAGACGAAACAAGGAGGAAGGAAGGAGGAGCAAGAGGAAGAGGAGGAGAAAAAAAAATAAGGATAAGAACAATAAAATAAAACAATTAAAAACAACAGCAATACGTGAAATTTAACACAGTCTTCTAAACCAGACGAAACACACACACACACACACACACACACACACACACACACACACACACACACACACACACACACACACACACACACAAACCACCCAACACACACACCAACACAACATAAATGAGAACACCCAAAGCGAACACCAACAACAAACAAAAAAAACCCCAAACAAACGTAAGATAAGTTTAGTTTCCTCGCACTATTTACGTCAGCAGCATTTCTCTGTTTGGACAACGGGTCGAGCTACACTGGAGTCTGCTGACGGGGAGGGTTTTCATGCAGATAACAAGGACCTGCGCACGACAAAGTTTGGCCTGAACAGGAACGAGAAAACATCTCCAAACACTTGCTTCGGATTGTAAATGTGGGAAAATTTTGGCTGAGAGAGTCTTGTGGTTTGAGAAAAAGTGATTGAGTGAGAGAGTGTGAGTAATATGAGTGATCGTGTGTTGTGTAAGAGGCTGAAGATAGTGAATGACAAAGAAGTGAGTGAGTGAGTGAGTTAATCAGTAAGAGGTGTGTAGAGTGAGAGTGTTCGTGGGAAGAGAGTAAAAGGAGTTGGGTAAGTGAGAGGAGAGTGAGTATGAATGTGAGAGCGATAGTGAAAGAAATGTATAGAGTGACAGTAAAGGAAGGCAAGGCAAGGCAAGGCAAGACAAGCATTAGCCACTCACACTCACTCCTTTCTACACCACTACACAATTACAACACACACACACACACACACACACACACACACACACACACACACACACACACACACACACACACACACACACACACACACACACACACAGCTGTCTCTGTTATCGAGTATTCGTTCGTCTGTTATTTTTATATCTTTTCATCTCGTCTCTTTTTCCCTCCCTTCAGTCACTCTCCCTTTCTCTTTTCTTTCCAGTTCAGTAATATTGGAACCACCCATCACCGGAGGCAGCGGCAGCCATTGTGTGTATGTGTGTGTGTGTGTGTGTGTGTGTGTGTGTGTGTGTGTGTGTGTGTGTGTGTGTGTGTGTGTGTGTGTGATGGGTTTCGTGACTTAAATCCAGAAAAAGAACTGTCATTTTCTAAGCCACTTTACGACTACCAGCTTCCTCTTCAAACCCAATTTTAGAGGAGCAGCAGCAGCAGCAGCAGCAGCAGCAGCACCACCACCACCACCACCACCACCACCACCACCACCACCACCACCACCACCACCGGGAACCTTCAGGCGTCGCTTGCAAAACTCAGCGAAAAAATAAAAAGGAAAATAAAATTTCAGTAAGCACCGAACCTCCCACGCCCTTCCTGCAGCAAGACGGAGGAGGAGGAGGAGGAGGAGGAGGAGGAGGAGGGAGAGGGCTGGCTGGTACAGTGTCTGCTGGCGTGTGGCTGATGGCTGGTGTGGGCGAGTCATGCACCACACCACATGCACACCACGCCAACACTTAACACGAGATCCTCTTCATGTAGTGTTTACTTGAGGTGTTCAGGGGAGTCGTTGGGTTCTGAAATGACTGGTGGTGTTCAGAAGTTGATTTCAGTGTTCTCCAGGTGTTGTTTGATTTCTTTTATGTAAGAGGAGAAAGCTGGCCAAGGGCAATATAAAACGAAAAAAAAGACCCACTAATAAAAGGTATGAAAAGGCTCAAATAAAGAAGGTCCACTGAAAAGGCCCACTAAGAAAAAGGCCCACTATAAAAAAGGCTAACAAAAAAAGGTCCACTAAGAAAAATGACTCACTAAATATACTCACTAAAAAAGGT
>NC_059272.1:18268485-18275985 GCF_017591435.1 Portunus trituberculatus | reverse complement strand
GAAATAAAAAGACAAACAGAGAGACAAACAGAAACTCACCCAGCCGGACAGACAGACAGAGAAAATCACCAAAATAAAACCGTCACTGAGCTCTACCCGTGTCTGTACCTTCGCCTGTCTGTACCAGTGACCTCAGGAGACAAACATCAAGCAGAGAAGTAACCCACGTATTTCCTGCCACGCGCGTCCTTCACCTCAGGAAAATAAAGCAACGTATTTCCTTCATTTCCTCTTCTCACTCGTTCTTCTCTTATTGGAGGCATTCTTCTGTTACTGTCTCTTTCAATAAACAGTCTAGCAAGGACCTTTGAGTCTACTGGTTTTTGCATTTCCTTTGTGATCGTTTGTATTCCTTTAATGGGTTCGCCTCGAGTGCTCGTCTGTTGTTATTCCGCGGACAGCCTTAAGAAATAAACTCCCGCAGCTCGCAAAGAAAACGATAGCCGTGAAGACCTCAAGATTAAACGGCTCATCAGACTCAGCAGACACGAGGAGCCGCCAGATTAAGCGTTATGGGAGCCGGTTCTTCAGAGTGGCAATGGTAAGCACTACAGGAGACAATGGCCAGTATTCATGAGGCCTTAACCACTCAATTTCGGGGCGTAGCAGCGAGCAGGAAGGAGGAGGACATCTCGAAGGGATAAAAAGAATCAGGAAAAAAAAGCTTCCACACATTCGTACGTAAGAACCAGCAAAGAAACGGAAAGTAATATTGGTTTTGCAGCGAACAAAAAACGGGGTCCACATAACGGAGAGTAAGAAAGTGACGGTAAAAGTGAACGACTGCAATGATTTTCCTTTTCAATCTTCATGACCTCCTTCTCCTTTCGAGGGAAATCAGCCTCTTGAAATTAGAAGGATCCGGCACTAAGGAATCTAAATATCTGAAGTGAGAGGAACAATACCATCAAGTGTCGCAGTATTTACTAAACATATTTATTAGAAAATGACCTAAGGCCACCCCTTGCCACGCATTCCTGTGCATAACATTGCCCAACATAATGCAAATAACACTCGAAAAAAATGCTCTCTTATCCTTAAAATCTAGACCTGTAAAACCCTCTGGGACTAGTGTGCTGTCCACTCTCTTGGAAGGCAAACCGGGATGTAGCACCGGAAATATCTTAACACAATTTTTCCCGATTTCTTTTAATCTTCATTTACAGTGATGGAGGAAACATATTTATTACAAAATTATATCAGGCTACTAGTAATGATAAAATGAAAGGGGGAAAAGCAAAAAGAAAACAAGAGATAAAAGTCAGCGCCATCAATCACTCCTCACACATAACAACTCCACAGAGGCGACACACAACTAACACTTCCGCCACTCTCCGCCATTAGACACAACCTGCAACACTTTTCTTTTGTCTTTCCGTCCCTCTATCAACTATTCTATTACCTCAAAAAGTTATAGTACTTATGCCAAGTACGTATAGCATTACTTACTCCCATCCTGTCCTCGGAAGAAGTACATCCATTTCCATAACATTTCCATACCAGATATACATTGTCCTCACGTCTCCCATCCTCCTTCCAGCCTCAGGAAGTGTGGCGGAGGCAGGGGAAGGCGGGGAAGGAGCCGTCTCAGTTTTCATTCCCTTTACCACACGAGCAGAGAGGATCTGTATAATGTGGCATAATGTAGCAGTGTTCTCAAGTAAGTGTCTCTCAACGTTAATTCAACTACTGTTTGCTACTGCTATATTCTCGTTCTCCACCTTACATTTTCTTTTCCTACACCTTTCACACCACTCCTCCTGCTCTTCCTCCTACCCGTCTTCCTTCTTCTTTTTCTCTTCTGTTCCATTTCGTATTTTTATCTATTTTTTATTTTCATGGGCATAATCCTGCAGCTGATATTTACTACTTCCTGTTGTTCTCTTTTCTTCTTTTTAATTCCATTTCCTTCTCTTTCTTCTTCCATTTCTCCATTATTCTATCGTCTATATTTCATCTCCCAGTCTCTCAGTCTTAATCTTCCTAAAGCAGTTCTGGAGTAATGTGTGGTTCAGCAGATGTGTTTTTTATTGACCTGATGCCTGATCTTCATAATGTATTCCTCCTCCTCCTTCTTCTCCTCCTCCTCCTCCTCCTCCAAATTGTTGTTGTTGCTATTGTTGTTGTTGTTGTTGTTGCTATTGTTGCTATTGTTGTTGTTGTTATTGTTGTTGTTGTTGTTGCTATTGTTGTTGTTGTTGTTGTTGTTGTTGTTGTTGTTCGTCTTCTTCTTCTTCTCCTCCTCTTCCTTCTCCTACTCCTACTCCTACTCCTACTCCTACTCCTCCTCCTCCTCCTCCTCCTTTTCTTCCTTGTTGTTGTTGTTGTTGTTGTTGTTGTTGTTGTTGTTGTTCGTCTTCTTCTTCTTCTCCTCCTCCTCCTCCTCCTCCTCCTCCTCCTCTAACAACCACTATACTAAATGGAAATACATGGGCATGATTTATGCAATGACTGTCACGTGTAGGTCTGATGGCTTGCAGTTTCTTATTATCTACTACTGTTACTACTACTACTACTACTACTACTACTACTACTACTACTACTACTACCACTACTACTTCTGCCCCTCATCTGCCCTATTATAAACATCAAAGATCACAAAACAAACATCTCACACACAGGTTCCTTCCAAACACCTGCTTATGACACCTGACTGGAGAGAGAGAGAGAGAGAGAGAGAGAGAGAGAGAGAGAGAGAGAGAGAGAGAGAGAGAGAGAGAGAGAGAGAGAGAGAGAGAGAGAGAGAGAGAGAGAGAGAGAGAGAGAGAGAGAGAGAGAGAGAGAGAGAGAGAGAGAGAGAGAGAGAGTTAGCAGTAAAGAATGTACAAGAAAAAGAGAAAAAATACGAGAGAAACTCATACAGAAAGAGTGTTGAGAGTAGGAAGAGGAGGAGGAGACCGAAGAAGAGGAAGAAGAGGAGAAGAGCTGGACGGAAAAGAAGGCGAGTCGAAATGAAACGAAGGAAAATGTAGCGAAGAAAATGAGAGAAGTAAACAGAGAAAAAAGAAAACGAAAGTGAGGCTGAAAAGAAATGAGAGAGAGAGAGAGAGAGAGAGAGAGAGAGAGAGAGAGAGAGAGAGAGAGAGAGAGAGAGAGAGAGAGAGAGAGAGAGAGAGAGAGAGAGAGAGAGAGAGAGAGAGAGAGAGAGAGAGAGAGAGAGAGAGAGAGAGAGAGAGAGAGAGAGGAGAATATTTTTTGAGACATTTGGTGAGATGCAACTGAGGAGGAGGAGGAGGAGGAGGAAAAGGAGGAGGAGGAGGAGGAGGAGGAGGAGGAGGAGGAGGAGGAGGAGGAGGAAGAGAGGAGGAGGAGGAGGAGGAGGGAGGAGGAGGAGGAGGAGGAGGAGGAGGAGGAGGAGGAGGAGGAGGAGGAGGAGGAGGAGGAGGAGGAGGAGGAAAATTTAGGCCTGCTTCTGGATTGGTGCCAATTTCTGCGGCCTTAAAGTCACAAAATTCTAGATTTTCTTCAGAATTGTAAAAATATAAAAAATTGTCGTTGTTTTTATTGTTCGTAGCAGTATTGGTGGTGGTGGTGGTGGTGGTGGTGGTGGTGGTGGTGGTGGTGGTGGTGGTGGTGGTGGTGGTAGTAGTAGTAGTAGTAGTAGTAGTAGTAGTAGTAGTAGTAGTAGTAGTAGTAGTAGAGATGATTAAGAAAAAAGAAAAAAAATCCACCAATAAGACAGGTCAATTCACACACACACACACACAATCGCACACACACACACACACACACACACACACACACACACACACACACACACACACACACACACACACACACACACACACACACACACACACACACACACATTATTTATTATCATTATTATTATTATTTTATTGACCACAACAAGATACACTATAAAACACAATAAATAGAATACATTGGTCCAGCAAAATACAAATTATCTACAAAAACTATGAAATCAGACAGTAAAACTATAAAAAAACAAATACATTACACATTGCCATCAACATAAAATATCAACCAGATAGACCGTATTTCCCAAAGATTCAATAAAACAATGCAAATTTGAAAACAGTTAAAACTATATAGGAGGTAAAACAAAAGGTGATTTTAAAACATTTCAATAAAACAATGCACATAACCCTAAGAACTCTTCAAAGAAAGGAGTGATAAGCCACAAGGCATTTTAATTGGTATATTTATATAGTAATTAAAGGGAATGAATGTTAGAACACACCAGAAGACATTACAGTTGATTTAGGAATCATATGTTTTCAAAATCTTGTATATAATTTTGCAAATTTGCGGAACATCAAACCTATCTGATAACAATTCTTGGATACTACTACTACTACTACTACTACTACACACACACACACACACACACACACACACACACACACACACACACACACACACACACACACACATTCTTGTCATTTCATTCAGAGCAGCAAGAAAGTATGTTATAAAGAGGAGAAAGGAGGAGGAGGAGGAGGAGGAGGAGGAGGAGGAGGAGGAGGAGGAGGAGGAGGAGGAGGAGGAGGAGGAGCGGATATTGAAGGAGGAAGTAGCGTATATGAGCAAAACTTCAAATAGGAATTTAGAGAGAGAGAGAGAGAGAGAGAGAGAGAGAGAGAGAGAGAGAGAGAGAGAGAGAGAGAGAGAGAGAGAGAGAGAGAGAGAGAGAGAGAGAGAGAGAGAGAGAGAGAGAGAGAGAGAATTTTCAACTTTGCAATGGAGATTAACTTTAAACCTACAAACATACACACACACATACATACACACACACACACACACACACACACACACACACACACACATTCCGACACAATCACATCAATATGCAATCATCCATACATACATCCATACATAAACAGTGAATATCGGACGTAACACCTGTCCCTTACCCACACACACACACACACACACACACACACACACACACACACACACACACACACACACACACACACACACACACGCAACGCCATCAAATCAACTTCCTCAAAATGGCATCTCAAAATGGCCACCACAATACCCATAAAACGAGGACAAAACACAAGATTCCTCCTCCTCCTCCTCCTCCTCCTCCTCCTCCTCCTCCTCCTCCTCCTCCTCCTCCTCCTCCTCCTCCTCCTCCTTCTCCTCTTCCTCTTTCTTCCTCCTCCCTTTTTTACTCTTCCTCCTTCTCTTCTTCGTTTTGCCTTCCTTCTATCTTTTCCTCCTCCTCCTCCTCCTCCTCCTCCTCCTCCTCCTCCTCCTCCTCCTCCTCCTCCTCCTCCTCCTCCTCTTTCTCCTCCTCCATTTTTTTACTCTTCCTCCTTCTCCTCTTCTTCGTTTTGCCTTCCTTCTATCTTTCTCCTCCTCCTCCTCCTCCTCCTCCTCCTCCTTTCTTCCTCGTTTTGCCTTCCTTCTATCTTTCTCCTCCTCTTCCTGCTTCTTCTCCTATTTCCTCCTTCTTTTCCTCGACTGTCTGCTCCTATGAATTTCATTTTCTTTCTTTCTTATATCTTCCTCCATCTCCTCATCTTCCTATAATCATCATGCTCTTCTTTCTTCTTTCTATCCTTTCCCTCTTCTTGTTCTTCTTGTTCTTGTTCTTCTTCTTCTTCACCTCCGCCTCCTCCTCCTCATCTTCCTCCTCTTCTTATTCTTCTTCTTCCTCTTACTCCTCCTCCTCCCCTCTTCTTCTTCTTCTTTGTTCTTGTTCTTGTTCTTGTTCTTCTTCTTCTCCTCCTCCTCCTCCTCCTCCTCCTCCTCCTCCTCCTCCTCCTCCTCCTCCTGCTCCTTCTTTCAAACTATGGTAAAGGGAAGAGAGGATACGTTCTATGTACTTAAGGTAAAGAAAGTTTGAAGTAGGGAAAGTTTCTCTCTCTCTCTCTCTCTCTCTCTCTCTCTCTCTCTCTCTCTCTCTCTCTCTCTATTTAAACATTATCTTACACTTATAAATTTTACAATAAATCAGGTACAGAAAGAGATTTAGACATAAAGCTCCTTGTGTTGGCAAGGAACTATTCTAAACGTCTCTCTCTCTCTCTCTCTCTCTCTCTCTCTCTCTACTATGCAACACATCAATATGAACACAAGTAGGACACACTCACACACACACACACACACACACACACACACACACACACACACACACACACACACACACACACACACGTATATACACGATAACCTCCCCTCGTAGCCTGCAGGTACTGGCGGTAAATTATACATGAGTCAGTAATCCACAGGTGTGAGGGACATGCCAGCCAGAGGGGACAGTGAGGCAAGACTTGTGACACCTGTGTGTGTGTGTGTGTGTGTGTGTGTGTGTGTGTGTGTGTGTGTGTGTGTGTATGTGGACAGGGAAGAATTAATGACAGTAACATTTGTATTAAGTCACAACTCACTTTTTCACTACCATTAAGATCACCAGCAGCAGCAATAGCACCACCACCACCACCACCACCACCACCACCACCACCACCACCAACACAACACCCAAAACAACAACGACAGCCTTTCCTTCCCACAAATAGGAAAAAATAAAAATAAAAAGAATCACTATAACAACCACCAGTACTTTCACCACCACCACCAACAACAACAACAACACCAACACCACCACCACCAACAACAACACAACACCGAGAACAACACCAACAACCTTTCCTTCCCACAAACAAAAAAAGAAAATGAAAATAATAAAGAGAATCACATAACCAGCATTTCTCTCACCACCACCACCACCACCACATTCCTAACAAAGTCCCTGGGGTGTGTGGCGCTGGGGAAGTGGGGCTGAGTGTGACTATGGGCCTAGAACCATAACAGAAAAGCGAGGCGAGGAGGGGGAACTAATGAGAACGGAAGAGAGTTAAGAAAGACACGTTCCACTATTGAAGCGCCGACTAAAAGCTGTGTTCTCCCTCTCGCTACGCTGTGGGAATGGCTAATCAGAGGTGGAAATGGTAGGGGGTGAGTAGTAGGTAGGAAGGGGCTGTCTTTCTTTCTCTTGTCTGCCCTCCTCCTTCTCCTACTCCTAATCCTACTTCTACTCCTCTTCCTTTTCCTCCTCCTTTATTCACTAATGCTGCTACTACCTCTGCTACTAATACTTTTATCTTCTTTTACCTCTACTCACTGACTTCCTTACTTTCCTCCTCCTCCTCCTCCTCCTCCTCCTCTTTCTTTATTCATTGATGTTGCTATCGCTTGTAACATTTTTTTTCTTTTCTTTTTTTATTTACTGAAATTTGTCTTCTTTCCCCTTTTTACTGACAGCTTTATCTTTCTTTTTCTTTCTTCTTCTCCTCCTCCTCCTCTTTTCCTTATTCAGGGACACTGCTAACACCACCATTTTCTTCTCTTCTTCCTTCCCCTTCCCCTTCTTCTTCTTCTTCTTCTTCTTCTTCTTCTTCTTCTTCTTCTTCTTTTCTTCTTCTTCTTCTTCTTCTTCTTCTTCTTCTTCTTCTTCTTCTTCTTCTTCTTCTTCTTCTTCTTCTTCTTCTTCTTCTTCTTCTTCTCTCTCCTCCTCCTCCT
>NC_059272.1:18260985-18263485 GCF_017591435.1 Portunus trituberculatus | reverse complement strand
ACCTCCTTTCCTCACATTATTTTTCTTCCCTACCACTTTTTTTTTTTTTTTTTACATTATTACATATTTTTTATACATTGGTTAGTCAAGAGCTTCAGTAAGGTTGCTGAAAACTATCTTTGACATGGAATTAAACACATGGAACAACTAAAATATGCAAAACGAAATTACTAATTATACAAACACGTACAGTTTCTTCACCACAACTCTCTTCCTCACCACACCTTCCTTTCTCACCCATTCCTCGTAAGACCTTTTCTTCTATATGTGATGCAAATAAAAGAATGAAATTTGATTGTACTAAAACACAACACTACTCTTGTCCGCACCTTAGCCCATCACTCGCTTGTTCCCTTCCCTTCCCTTCCTTTTCTTCCTCTCTGCCTTGCCACTGCTTGTTCTTCCTTCCATCCCTTCCTTCCTTTCCCTTCACTTCCTTCCCCTTCCCCACCCATATTTTCCCTTCCCTTGTCTCTCCTTACCCTACCTTTCGTTTCCTTCCGTTCTCTTCTATTCTCTGCCTTGCTTCACCATCTTCTGGTCACCTCACAACTTCCTTCCCCGCACCGCCACACTCAGTCCCGCCCCCGCCCCGCTCAGCCTCGCCAGTCCCGCCCCGCCCAGACCAGCCTCCGCCTCGCATAAACGTCAGAGTCAAGGAACAACTTAAGCTCCAGGTAAAGCTTTTCTTGCACCCTTTTATTCTCTCTCTCTCTCTCTCTCTCTCTCTCTCTCTCTCTCTCTCTCTCTCTCTGTCGCGTTTTGTTGTTGCTGTTTTTCTTTATATGTGGTAGTGGTGGTGGTGGTGGTGGTGGTGGTGGTGGTGGTGGTGGTGGTGGTAGTAGTAGTAATAGTGGTGGTTGTGGTGGTGGTTGTTAATAGTAGTAGTAGTAGTAGTAGTAGTAGTAGTAGTAGTAGTAGTAGTAGTAGTAGTAGTAGTAGTAGTAGTAGTAGTAGTAGTAGTAGTAGTAGTAGTAGTAGTTGCCATTATTTTCATTACAATTGTTCGTCGTGATGTAGAACAATGTATATAAGAGAGAAGAGTCCATATAACTAAAAACAGGAGCTCGAGACACGAGAACAATAACACAGGTCGATCAGGATATATTACTTACTTCACCGTCTAGCATTTTCCATCAACCTTAAGTCCTCTGATCTGCTGGCAATCTCCTTACGGAACCTGACAAGGAGATCAGAGGACTTAAGAAGGAGGGAAGTCACTAAGCAAGGAGGGCGTAAGTGTGGCGGTTCACTCGATCTGTGACAACCAATGCAGCAGTCTCCTCGTCACGGCTTCTGGGATGTTAGGGAAGAGGGAGGATTCACAAAGGAAGATACGTAGTTGTTGCCTGAATGACTACCAGCTCCTTTTAAATTTCCTAACGCTTTGGTGGTAATTCCTAACTTTGTAGATTCTTCATCTCCATTACACGCCCAGCACAGCACATTGCAACACCACCTTTCAATTAGACTCTAGCACAAGCAACAACAAATTCAATCTTAGTTCTCGTCTTATAAATAGTTGGTATCTTTCTCTACCAATACAATTAGTAGAAAGAAGTATAAAAGCAGTAAACAGTCTAGACATAAAGATCACTCACTCTTTGTAATGACCATCAACACCACGAACACACAACACTACCATCACCATTACCACCACCACCACCACCACTACCACCACCATCATACCACCACCATTACAACCATCTTCATAACAGATACAGACACACACCAGCAGCTCCAGCTCAGCGACGCACGTGGGCAGGCCTTGAAGCACTTTATATGATGTAAGTGACGGAGGGAAGAGAGAAAGAAGGCAAGGATATCCACCAGCCTTGCCACGTCTCCGCCTACACTGTCTGCTAAAACCGATCCTAAAGCCATGATGATGCTATAACTGCAACAACAACTGCCACTATTGCACTATTACTATTTATTTTTATTTCTTCTTAATCCTTCTCATAACAACTACAACAACAACTGCTACTATTGAATTAATACTATAACTAATCCGTCTTAATCTTTTTTTTTACAACAACAACAACAACAACAACAACAACAACAACAACAACAACAACAACGTCATTTACACCATTGTTTTCGTTAACTGTTTGAGGACCAGCATCTCAGTGGGTTTCTTTATTTAATCATAGTTTTTGGTGTGCTTGGCCGGCTCTCCCCTCTTACATCTTACATAAAAAACTACTACTACTGCTACTACTACTACTACTACTACTACTACTACTACTACCACCAACTTCACTATTATCACTATCTTCCGCAACACGCGTCACCAATCTTCAGGAGTGTGTGTATGCGTGGGAGGGTGGGTGGGAGGATGTGTGGCCTGCGATCCCTGTGGCCTGCAAACCTCTATTGACCTGTGAGTGGCGCCTAGCCCACGCTCACACATACATCTGCACACCCGCCCGCACCCCTGCCCGCCCGCACTCACGCCCGCACGCACGCCTTCGCCGGCCACCCTGGTTTAAACAACATA
>NC_059272.1:18238485-18253485 GCF_017591435.1 Portunus trituberculatus | reverse complement strand
GGCTCCTCCTCACCCCGTGCTCCCTCCAGACAGGTCACGCAAGGACAGAAAAAATGAAAAAAAATGAAAAAAATAATATGCAATACGGGGGGAAAAAATCTACACGGGAATTTTGAGAAAAAAAAAAAAAAAAAAAAAAACGTACCATCACTACTGCTACTTCTGTCCAGTACTGGAAATAGAAAAAAAAAAAAAAGCTCAGTAAAGCGACAGTTCAAAAGGTGGACTCGAAAATATTTTAATTACAATTTTCTACCAGAGCGGATCGTATCTCGCCTGTGCACTGAAACGAGCTCAGAAACCTCCTTGTCCAGTCTGTTTTGAAAGGTGACCGTGCCGTGTTGTACTGTCGCCGATGATATTTGTTAGGTAAAGAGTTCCGAACATTAACCCTGATGAATATTTAGCCTGACTTGAATGAAACACTTCTATTAATTGTACTGGGACTGACTTGCCTTTATTATATTAGGTCAGTTAAAAGTGCAGTTATTTTTCCGCATTAATGTGAAGGAATTCGAGGAAGGAAGGCCGATGAGGAGAGCTGATTAAGAGGGAAAGGAAAAGTCATGACGGGTCTGTGGATGAAGGAAAGAAGGAAGGAGAGAAAAAATAAAGGAATGTGAAAAGTGAAATGCAGAAAAAAGGTTCATATGAAAGAAGTAATTAAAGGAACGGGTGGAGAACAAAAAGAAAAAGAAACGAGAGAGAGAGAGAGAGAGAGAGAGAGAGAGAGAGAGAGAGAGAGAGAGAGAGAGAGAGAGAGAGAGAGAGAGAGAGAGAGAGAGAGAGAGAGAGAGAGAGAGAGAGAGAGAGAGAGAGAGAGAGAGAGAGAGAGAGAGAGAGAGAGAGAGTCTTTACAACTTCACAAACTCGAAACCAGAATAAACAAAGGTACTTCCTCTCAGAACTCTCTTTAACTGTTATATTCAAGGATGAAGTATTTATGCAACGACTCCCATCACACACACACACACACACACACACACACACACACACACACACACACACACACACGGAGGACGGTTGCCAGGTTCAGAGAAATTTACCAGTTAGGACAAATTTGAATTTCGCTGGAAAGCCTGTAAAGGATGGAGAGAGAGAGAGAGAGAGAGAGAGAGAGAGAGAGAGAGAGAGAGAGAGAGAGAGAGAGAGAGAGAGAGAGAGAGAGAGAGAGAGAGAGAGAGAGAGAGAGAGAGAGAGAGAGAGAGAGAGAGAGAGAGAGAGAGAACTAGCTATAGAAATATGAAAAAGATAATGATGATGATGATGATGATAATTATAAAGGTACTAAAACAGCAACGACAATAAATCAGTAGTAGTAGTAGTAGTAGTAGTAGTAGTAGTAGTAGTAGTAGTAGTAGTAATATACCAATAGCAGTTTGAATACCTATAATAATAATAATAAGAAGAAAACATTTATACTCATATGTTTAATGATTTTTCCTTTGTCAGCGTTATTTTTCTTTTTAATCTTTTTTTTTTCATTCAAACGCTTAATAAATACGTGAATACGTGAATACGCTTCCCTTTGGATCGCTTTACACAGTAGTCTGCCTCTGAATACTTTATGCTGCACATTCACTCCTACTAAAAAAAATATATATAAAGTTCCCGTTAAATATTACATAACGACGGGCAAGGTTTTCCCTCCAGGCGACGTCTGTGCTGCGGAAATAATAAAAAATGTATGAAAAAAAAATAATGCGATAAATTTGAAGGGTCAAGATTATTTTTACCTGAAATATTCACGATTGCAATTTTATACTTTGAAAAATGTGGAAATGAATGTTTGTGTAGACTTGTGTAAAAATATTTCGAATTTCGTAAGTAAAAAAAAAAGAAAAAAAAATGATATGAAGGAATGAATTCGTGACTTGAAAAAAACCCGCTGATATTCACGACAATAACGATACGAGCACGATACACAAGTAAGTAGCAACACTCCACGTGACACACACACACACACACACACACACACACACACACACACACACACACACACACACACACACACACACACACACACACACACACACACACACACACACACACACACACACACACACACACACACACACTTACAGAATGAAAAAAAAAAACTCATTACCAATCACACTTAAACACAACAACAACAACAACAACAACAACAACAACAACAACAACAACAACAACAACAAACCACAACTAACCCACTCATTCCCACATCCACCCACCCACCCCACACCCGCCCTAACACCTCACCTACACACACACATCTACCTACGAATATTGCACCGGGCACCACTAAACACACCACCTACATACAGTGCCCTACATATTGCAACATTCCAGGGCCCACATCAACGTTATTCCCCCATAAAGTTACCCTGGGATAGTGGCTGAAGCATCCTGGGGCCTGGTGGTGGTGCTTGGAGGATCCTAGAGGGTGGGGAGGAAGGAGGAGGATGAGAAGGAGAAGCAGGAGCCGGCGGAGAGTCTGAAGAAGGAGGCAATATCGAGGGTGGTTCGTAGGGAGGGAGAGAGGAAAGGGGGGAGGATCACTGTGCTCCTTCAAGGTTCTACTCGTGGTTGGACAAGGCAATTTTCCGTGTAGCTCCAAGCATGAGGGTTCAAGGAGTTAGGGAGGGAGGGAAGAAGGAGGGAAGGTAGGGAGGGAGGAAAGGAGGGAGGGAGAGAGAGACATGAGTAAACTTTAATATAAAAAGAATCTCTCTCTCTCTCTCTCTCTCTCTCTCTCGCCTTCAGGGCCCAACAGTAAAAATGGAATGAAAAATATAAATCATTCCTAAATCACCATGGCAGCTTTCCCCTCCTCTCTCCCTTCCCCTCTCCCCTCAACAACAACACAGCTCCCTTCCCCAGCTCTCCCCTCACAACATTCCCTCCCCTTTCCTGCTCCGCGTCCCTTATTACAACAACCTCTCTTAACCATTACTTCCTCCCCCTTTTTTTCTTTAATATTCTCCCTTCCCTCTCCTAACCTCCCCTTTCCTTCAGCCGTATATTTCTTCCTTAGTCTCCCTTTCTTACTGTTTCTTCCTCACCCTTTCTTTCTTCCCTTGTTTTCCAGTAAATTTTCTCTCTTCTTTCTAATGTTTTCTTTTCGTCTTGCTTCCCTCTTTATAAATTCTAGTCTTTCTTATTATTCTTTTTAACTTTTTCCCTATTTTCTATTTTCCTTCCTGTGCAATATTCTCCTTTTCTCCTTTTTTTTTTTTTATCAATGCTTTATCTATCCTCTCTTCCCCTTCATTATCGTCTTCTCTTTTCACCATTTCTATTCCCTTCTTAAACAGCAAAATTTCCCCCTGTTTTCACTTCTTCCCTTTAGAATATCGCCCATTTTAACCTTTCCAACAGCAGCTCAGTCTCCCATTTTTTTCCCCTTCACAATAGTCCTTCCTTCCATTTCTGCTACCGTACTTCCTCCTCTCCCCTTCACAATGACCTACTCGTTCCTTACTAAAAGCTTCTTCCCTTCTCTCCTTCTTTCTTGAAATGCTCAAATAAACCTTCTTTTTAATCTCTCTTCCGGCTTTTATCGTCGTTTTTCCTGTTAATATCTTCCTTCCTATTGATTACTTTTTACTGTTCGTTTTTTTTCTCTCGTGTTTCTATCTGTCTGAATAAACCTTCTTCTTTTCTTTTAATCTCTCTTCCTTCCTATTAATTTTTCTTTACTGTTCATTTTCTCTTTTTTCTTGTGTGTCTATTTTTTCTGAGGAGAATGCTGAATAAACCTTTTTTTTTTTTAATCTCTCTTCCGGCTTTTATCGTCATTTTCCTCTTCATATCTTCCTTCCTATTGATTTTTTTTTTACCATTTATTTCATCTTTTCTCGTGTCTCTATCTGTCTGGGGAGGATTATCATAAAAAAGGTAAAATTAAGTAAGTAAAATCCAGCTTCTTCCTCTATTCTTAATCTCTCTTCCGCCTTTCATCGTTGTTTTCCTGTTAACATTTTCATTTCCTATTATTTAATCCACTTCTCTTACTCTTTTGTCGTATCTCTCTATCTGGCTAGAAAAAAAAAAAATACGGTGAGTCAATAAACAAAAAAATAAATTGATGAAGAAATACAGCTCCGATATACGAGTAGTTACAAATACACACTAAGAAATGGAAACGCTTCTATAAATGTATAAAGGGAAGGACACTGAAGGAATTGCAAGCTCTCGGGTGTTCCTATGCAGTTTTCCTTCCTCGACAACGGGCTGAAGTGATGAGGCCACCAAGACACATGTTTGAAGGCGTGTTGCTCCTCCTCCTCCTCCTCCTCTTCCTCCCACTCCTTAAAAGTCCCAGGGTACAAAGACTCCTGACCTTCCTCCCTCCTTCCCTCCTTCCCCCTCTCCTTCATCTCTTATGGTCTCTATTTCAACTATCTCTCTTTTTCTTTTCGTCCTTTTCTCCTCTCGTCTCCTTCCTTCATTTTCCTACTCACTATATCTTCTGTTTTACTTCGTTTTTTTCTATTCCTCTTTCCTTTCCTCTTCTGTCACTCCTCTCTTTATTATCTTTCTGTCTCTCTATCTCCGTTTCCTTTCCTTTATCTCTCTCTATTTCCATCTCTTTCACTTTATACCCATACCCACTTTTCTCTTCCCTTCCTCTGTCTTTTCTCTGTAACAACGTATCTTGGCAGTACAGTTTCCTACAACCCCTTTTCCTTCCCCTTCCATTTCTCTATAACTTCTATTTTAATCTCCTCTCTTCCCCCTTCTATGTCTCTATAACTTCTGCTTTAATTCCTTCTCTTTCTCACCCTTTCTCTTCTCTTCTCTTTCCCTGCCTATGAGCTGCTTTCAATTCCTATACAATTTTAACTACTTATTGTTGTTTGAGTACTTCCATCTTACTACCTCTTTCCATATATACATTTCCTTGTCTCTTTGCCGTAGTAAATATTTTTCTTTCTGCTCTTCCTTCTCTTCTTTATTCTTCTTTACTCACCTATTTTGGCTATAAGGTATCTGTTTTTCATTATTCGCCTTGTTACGGCCCGCCCGTAACATGCATTACTACCATCACCTCCTCCGCTTGTTACCTCGTTCGCCACCTCTCCGCCTCCCCTTCCACGTCATCGTCTCGTGAACCTGCCACGCCACCGTCTCGTGAACCTTCCACGTCACCGTTTCATGAAGCCCGGCTACTGTCCCGAAGTTGGATTCACGCGGCCCCTTTCGACTCAACCGAAAGTGTTGAGCCAGCTCTTGGTTTTCTGGATTGGGAGTTGAGATCCAAGCCTCAACCAGTGAACACAACGCCTCTTGGTTCTGCCGTGGGATCAACCATCACCCAGCATTTCACCACTGCGACACCGCATAAGTATCACTTCCCTCGTCCGTGTTTTCCACATTGCCTCTATATAGGATTAGGATTATTGTTAGGTATTAAGTTGGGTTCTTTATTGTTGTATTTATTACTGTGTTATATGTATATGTGTATGTCATTTTCCTGTGTTTCATGTTATATATCTGTGTTTCATGTTTCTTGTTATATATGTGTCAATTTCATTATGGGTTATTAAAGTAGCTTTTTAAAGTGACCCCCTTTTGCATTTCCTCACCAGTTGAACCTGCAGTGTTTTTTTATTGTTATTGTTCACCGGCTCTCCGATGCCAATCTTACCAGTTTAACCGGTGAACGTAACAATTGGCGACCGTGACAGGACCATTATAACCCATGTTCAGTGTTCCATTTTTCCAGTGACTTTTTTTCTGTGATTGCTTGTGTTTCTGTGGTGTTGTGACTCTGATGTGTTTTTTTCTGTGACTTACTCTGCGTGTGGTTTAAATTTACCTTTGTGCGTTCAAGTGGCTCCTTTTGGGTTAAACGTGCTTCGTGACTTTCATTGGTATCGCATAGCAGTGGTAGAGCAGGAAACCAGGTAGAAAGGCGTGTTCACCGATAGCACTTATCTCTATTTTTGCACATAGGCAGGTGTGTAATAAGTGTTATCCAAGTGTTGGGATCATCATATGTTCATGCGAACCCTCAATGCCCTCACTTCGCGGATCATTTTTCTCGCTAGTTAGAATCGGCCATTTTAACTAGTCTCTCAGACTAATCCGCCTCCTTATCAATAACAAGTCTCAGTACAATTCGCTCCTCACTCAAGTCTCGTAACTAGAGTAATCCGGATCCCTCTTAATGCCGTAACTCTCTAGTTTACCCCTCATTAGTGATTGTACTCATAAGTGTTTACTTAAGTATAATCTAGGTAATTTCCAAGGTTGCCTTTATTATCACTCTGCCAAGTTCCTCACTTAAGTAATTCGCTTATCATTTTTTTGTTGTGGTTTAACATCTATTTAATATGGCTTCCGCTCAGTTTAACGTTGAAGATTTTTGTGCCGACCCTTCTCTGGAACAACTTAAATATGCTAATATAAAGAAGGACCAATGGAAAGCCATCGCTAAACATTTTGATGTTCCCATCACGTCTCAGATGACTAAAGAGGTCATTAAGAATGTAGTTGTTGAACATCTAGTGCAAGAAGGTCAGTTGCTAGGAAATGCCATAGAAGAGTTAACTCCCATGTCAGCCTCTACGAGGACTATAATACACAGTCCCCAGGAAGAACAGGATAAGAGTAGGATAAGTCAATGGGAAATTGAGAAGCTTAAACTAGAATACCGGATGCAGGAAAAACAAATGCAACTACAGGCAGAAAAGGAAGAAAGAGAATTTCAGTTACAACTTAGAAGGCAGGAGAAAGAGTTAGAAATTCAGGAGTTAACCCTACGAAATGACGCTAAGTTTAGAGGGAAGAAATAGATATAAAGAAACAGTTAGCAAGCTTTAATCCTGCTACAGCTGCTCCGCTAGTTCCCCCTTTTGATGAATCTGATGTTGACGGGTCATTTCGCGCTTTTGAGAGCATTGCTCATAGGAATAAATGGCCCAAGGATCAGTGGGTGTCTCTCCTTGTCCCTAAGCTAGTAGGAAAAGCTTATAGGGTATACAACGGCCTTAGTGATGAGGTAGAATATGAAGAGATCAAAGGTAACATTCTAGACGCCTACTCTATCACTTCTGATGGATACAGACAGCAGTTTCGAAAGTATGTGAAACCAGAGTCTCACACCTATGTTGAATTCGCTAGTGAGAAACTAAGACAATTTAAGAAATGGTTAGCCGCCCTTAACATTACCACCTTTTCGGAGTTGCTCAATCTAATGGTCCTGGAAGAATGGAAGAACAAGTTACCATTTAATATTCTGAGGCATGTGGAAGAACGGGAGAGAGTGATCTTATGTCTGCCGCTAAAGTGGCTGATGCGTTTGCTTTGTTGATGGGATCCCTGGGTAGTAGAGGTCGTGGTTCACTGTCTAATGTTAGGTCCTCCTTTGGGGAAGGTTTTGGGGCGCGGGTGGTAAGCCAACCGGATTCTCGCCAAATGCATATAATTCCCCCTGGTGTACATACTGTAAGAAGCCAGGTCACACGATCCAGAAATGTAGACACCCAAATTGCAAGGGTTCTCAACGTCAATTTTCTTTTGTGGCCCCTAGACCTAACACATTTGAGAACAAGAAACCAGTGGCCCTAGCTAACCCTGTCAACTCTCCTCTAGAACTTTATGACTCGTACATGTATCAAGGTAAAGTGTCCCTGACTGATGGTAAAGACAAGGCAATAAATATCAAGGTTCTGCGTGATACAGGTGCTGCCCAATCCATCTTAAGGGAAGATGTCATCCCTAACATCAAACAGGCTTTCACTGGGGAGAAGGTGATCCTTACAGGTCTCGAATCACAGCTCTCCTATCCCTTGGCTAATATTAGCTTACAGTGCCCGTTCATTTCAGGAGAGGTTGAGGTAGCCATTAAACCTGGTGAACTGCCAGTACCGGGGTACATCTTGTACTGGGTAATGATCTTGCGGGTAACTTGGCTGTTCCAAACTTAATTGTTCTTGATTCTCCCTTAACAGAAAGTCCCACTAAGACCCTGGACGAAACATCCCTCACTTCTTCCCAGTGTGTGCAGTCACCAGGTCTCAGTCCAAGTCCCCTGCCCTTTCATCACCTCCTCCACCAATGATTGCCTCTACTGACAACTTGTATAATGACATCATTTCAAAGGAGAATTTGATTAATGCTCAGGAACAGGATCTCACTTTGGCTAAGATCAGACATGTGGCCAGTGAGACAAAGGATATGTCTAAATTGCCTTGTTTTTATTATCAGGAAGGAGTCCTGATGCGTGCCTACAGACCTCCTGAACTGAAACAACTAGACACCTGGTCAGAAACACATCAAGTTGTCATCCCTTGTCTGTAAGACCAGCCATTATAGAACTAGCTCATGATGGATTGTCAGGTCATCTAGGCATCCAAAAACCTACAAGAAGGCTCTTCAACATTTTTTTGGCCAGGAATGAAAAAGGATGTGTCACACTATGTAAAAACATGTCACATATGTCAAGTTGTGGGTAAGCCTAACGAACGCCTTGTGCCAGCTCCTCTGACGCCTATTCCAGTTCAGACGGAGCCCTTCGAAAAGATCATACTAGACTGCGTAGGGCCCTTACCCAAAACCAAACGAGGGAATCAGTATTTGTTAACCCTCATGGATCCCACTACCAGGTACCCTGAAGCATTCCCTCTTAAGAACATCACATCAAAGACCATTGTAAAACATCTAATACATTTTTTCACCTCGGTAGGAATTCCAAAACAAATTCAGTCTGACAAGGGTAGCAATTTCACTAGCCATTTTTTCCAACAGATAGTGAATGAGCTAAACATCGACCATGTTACCTCCTCGGCTTACCACCCCAATCCCAAGGCTGTCTGGAGCGGTTTCACCAAACATTAAAATCCATGATGAAGAAGTATTGCTTGGAGCATCAAGGAGACTGGGATGAAAGTATTTCTTTCCTTCTCTTCGCTTTAAGAGAATCTCCTCAAGATTCTTTAGGTTACTCCCTTTGAATTACTCTATGGTAGACAGATCAGGGGCCTCTCAAAATATTAAAGGATCAATGGTTTACTCAAAATACTCCTTCAAGCCCCAGTGTGTCTGACTACATCAGTAACCTTAAGAATAAAATCAGTGAAGTCAGATCTTTGCTAAATCAAACTTCCTCAAATCTCAAACTAAAATGCAACAGAATTCTCTTCCCAAATCTGTCATGAGAAGTTTCAAACCAGGAGACAAGGTTTTACTTTTCTCCCCACTCCAGGCAATGCTCTTCACAGTAAGTTCATGGGACCTTATGTTGTGGCTCAAAACTAAGTCCATTAAATTATGTGGTCCACACTCCTGACCGTCGTAAGGATTCCCAACTTGTTCATATTAATCTAATGAAACCTTACCACTCCAGAGAACCAGAGGACGACTTGTCTCGCGCTGTACCTGTATGTCTGATAGGAAGGAGTCTGGTCCTGTGCCCCCGAGGAAGAGTCCGACATCGAATTCCTCTTCTCGTCACCTAAAGGACGCCCCTCAAACAGCCAAATCATGTCCAACCTGATGAGGTGTTTGTTTCCTTAACACCTTCACAACAGTCTGATCTTAAAAGTTATTGCTAGACTTTTCTGAAATCACAGGTGACCTTCCAGGAGTTTGTAATACTATCCAACATGACATAAGATTAACATCTACCGACATCAAGCCTATAAGACAACCAGCCTATCGCATTTCACCCATTAAAAGAGACTTGATGAAAAAGAGGTAGACTATCTGCTCTGTCATCACCTTGCAGAACCTAGTATATCTCCTGGGCTTCTCCTGCCTGTTAACATCTAAGCCAGATGGTAGTAGTCGATTTTGCACCGACTACCGGAAATTAAATAAAGTGACGGTGCCAGACTCCTACCCATTGCCCTTGATAGAGGACCTTATAGATAGTATAGGAGTAGCCAAATTTGTAACCACTATAGACTTGCTTAAAGGTTACTACCAGATTCCCTCTCGGACGAGGCCCAAATAATATCCGCCTTCATCACTCCCTTCGGACTATACCAATACACAGTGATGCCCTTTGATTGTCTAATGCTCCCGCCACCTTCCAGAGGGCTATAAATTACATAACTCAGGACTTGGAGGGCAACATCTACTTCACCGACCTGTTCCTGGCGGCACCTTCCTCACCTACGGCACGGAGGTCATCAACTTCCCTGACATGGACCCCGAGAAGCGCATCGATCCCATGACACGCATCTTCCCCAGAGTCACCAAGTGCACCTTCAGGAAGTTCGGCCCTTCGGGAACCATCGAGACCCACGACACCATGTGTGTGCTGGCGGTTAACATCATCAACGAGAAGATCTACATTTTCATCTGGTTCTGGCTGGTCTCTCTCACCACCGTCACCGCTGTGTCTGGTGATGGGGGGTGGACAACATCATCGCCGACGCCTTATCAAGATCTCCCGTCTCACCTCCTTCATGAGCCCATTACGGAGGTCTTAGGGGGGAGGAAATGTTACGGCCCGCCCGTAACATGCATTACTACCATCACCTCCTCCGCTTGTTACCTCGTTCGCCACCTCTCCGCCTCCCCTTCCACGTCACCGTCTCGTGAACCTTCCACGCCACCGTCTCGTGAACCTTCCACGTCACCGTTTCATGAAGCCCGGCTACTGTCCCGAAGTTGGATTCACGCGGCCCCTTTCGACTCAACCGAAAGTGTTGAGCCAGCTCTTGGTTTTCTGGATTGGCAGTTGAGATCCAAGCCTCAACCAGTGAACACAACGCCTCTTGGTTCTGCCGTGGGATCAACCATCACCCAGCATTTCACCACTGCGACACCGCATAAGTATCACTTCCCTCGTCCGTGTTTTCCACATTGCCTCTATATAGGATTAGGATTATTGTTAGGTATTAAGTTGGGTTCTTTATTGTTGTATTTATTACTGTGTTATATGTATATGTGTATGTCATTTTCCTGTGTTTCATGTTATATATCTGTTTCATGTTTCTTGTTATATATGTGTCAATTTCATTATGGGTTATTAAAGTAGCTTTTTTAAAGTGACCCCCTTTTGCATTTCCTCACTAGTTGAACCTGCAGTGTTTTTTTTTTATTGTTATTGTTCACCGGCTCTCCGATGCCAATCTTACCAGTTTAACCGGTGAACGTAACAGCCTACCTCCACCCTGTCTCCATTTAGTCTCCTTCCTGCCATCATCTCTAAATCTCAAGACGAACCTCCTTCCTTTAACAATACCAAATGTTCACGTTATTGACAGCCTTGAATCAATCGCTTACTTCCCAACACCTCTATTCTTATCTTTCCTTCACTTTCTCTTCTTCCTCTTCCTCTTCACCTACATTTCCTCGTCAGTTGAAAGTAAATGAAGCTGTGAATTCCTTACTTCTTCTCTACGTTATCGCTCCCTCCTTAAATCAATGAATCAGCCACTCCTAACCCTTTACTCTTTATTATTCTATCTTATCATATTTCTGACTCCATTTCCTTTCCTCTCCTGTCTTTCTCTGTTTTTACCCTCTCATACGCAGTTTTCTTTTCTCTTTCTCTTCTCTGCAACAACGCATCTCGATAGCTTTCTTTAACCCCTTCGATCTCTCTCTCTCTTTCTCTCTCTCATCCGCCTGTGGTGTGCGAATAATTACAACAAGAAGCACCCCACCGCCTCCCTTGCGTCTCCTCGTCAGCGCGCGACGGGAATCAGCACTGGGCCTTGCAAGAGAAACATTTATCTCTCTCGCGCCCCGCCGCTCATTCCTCACGCGGCGCGCTGAAGGAAATGTTTTGTGAGCTTCTTCCCGCCAGACAGCGCGGCGCGGAGAAGGATGAGGAGGAGGAAGAGGAGGAAGAGAAGGAGAAGAAGGAGAAGGAGAAGAAGGAGAACAAGAACAAGAATAAGTAAGATTGAAGACATTTCCTTCCATCACAGTATAAAAAAGAAAGAAAAAAAAATCAGGAATGACTTGAGTCTTTCGCTATCTAATCTCTCCCTGTTTGCACAAGTCTTTAGCAGTGGCATGTGTATTGTCGTTACGCGCTGCACCGCTACCACACTTCACGGAGTTTACTTGTATGTCCACGCCAACGCAACGCAACACAACGCAACGCAACGCAACGCAACACAACACAACGCAACGCAACGCAACGCAACGCAACACAACGCAACGCAACATAACGCAGGGCAACACAGGACAACGTGACACAGCGTAACACAACGCAACACAACGCAACGCAACGCAACACAACGCAACGCAACACAACGTAACGCAACGCAACACAACGCAACACAACGTAATACAACGCAACGCAACGCAACACTACACAACGCAACGCAACACAAGACATCGCAACGCAACAGAAGACAACGCAACGCAACACAAAGCAACATAACGCAGCGTAACTCAAGACAAAACCACGCAATGCAACGCAACGCAACACAATGCAACGCAACACAAGACAACGCAACGCAACACAACGCAACGCAACACAAGACAACGCAACGCAACACAACACAAAACAACTCCAGTCCACCTCTAGATTAGTAGGAGAGCCAACCAACACTAAGCCAAGGGAAATACTTCTACTGAGAGGCGGAGAAGGAACAGCAAGATGGATGGGACAGTAAGCGTTGTTTGTGAGTGCATCAGTCGTGGGTGCCTCGTCTGCCTCCGCTGCACGACTGCCCGCACTGTACGCTGCCTTATAATTTGTGGAGTTTATAGGATGAAGAAGCCAATGTCAGAAAATATACGAAAACAAGACACATCCATTACTGGCACAAAGCGATACTAAAACAACTCGCTTACAGATGACGACTCACTGTCCATCCTTTCATCTAAGCTCCCGCAAAGCTCCAACATGTATAAGGTGCACTGAAATTAAGTCTCGGTGGCTTTTCTCCGCTCCCAAGGTTGCATTCTGTTCTAGTTGTGGTCTTCCTCTGGTCTTGAATTTCCCTCCTCCTTCTACCTGTTCCACATTCCCAGATTCCTTGTCCTTCACTCCAAACTCTCCTCTTCACATCCAGTCTTCTTCATCTGCCTGTCTTCCACTTCACCTCTCCCTTTCTTTCTGTATTCCACTTCTCTGAACTCTTTTAATCTACCTGTCTTCAACTTCAAATTCTCCCTTTCTTCCTGCATTCCTCTCCTAAACCCTTTTAATCTACTTGTCTTCCACTTCAAACTCACCCTTTTTTCCTCTATTCCACTCCTAAACACTCTCCATCTATCTGCCTTCCACACCAAACTCTCCTTAGCTCAACAACTATTTCCTTCAGCTAGTCACACCCTTGTTCCTCCTCAGTCTTCTCCTCCAGCTCAACACAGGTTTCTAACTCACTGTATCCCTCACAGCTTATTAACAGTTACTCTCCCTCACAGCTCACCTACTTTCCCTTTCCACCACCGACACCTCCTACAGCACCACACAGCTCGTAACTCCCCGCTTCCCGTTTCCCGCACAGCTTGACTCGTCCATAGTTGAGCCCTCTTGGGCCGAGCCAAGTCATTACTCATCCGCCGAGGCGCATCACCACCCACCTAACGCACACCACACCACACCACCACCAGCAGCTGTGGGCCTCAAGACGGACAGCACCCTAACAACCAACCAGCACGCGTCTCTCCCAGCAAGAACTTTAAGGAGAGAATAAAAGAAGGTGAGCCAGGTTAGGAATACTGCCACTTACATCGTTAGCGCGAGATTACAAAAGGAGGTGGACCGGACGCTCTTCTCTTTGAGGTGCTCCACGTCTCGCCCCCAGCCAGCCAGCCACACAGCACGAGAAGGGCCTGGTGAGAATGTTTATTGTGTTTCTTTGTCTGTCTCAATGCTTCTCTATGCCTGTGTGTGTGTGTGTGTGTGTGTGTGTGTGTGTGTGTGTGTGTGTGTGTGTGTGTGTGTGTGTGTGTGTGTGTGTGTGTGTGTGTGTGTCTAGGTGTTTGTCTAATGTTTACTCTTTCTTTGCATCAGTGTTCTCTCTCTCTCTCTCTCTCTCTCTCTCTCTCTCTCTCTCTCTCTCACATGCAGTATCTAAATAGTAAAAACGAGACATATGGAGAGAGAGAGAGAGAGAGAGAGAGAGAGAGAGAGAGAGAGAGAGAGAGAGAGAGAGAGAGAGAGAGAGAGAGAGAGAGAGAGAGAGAGAGAGAGAGAGAGAGAGAGAGAGAGAGAGAGAGAGAGAAGGAAGGAAGCAGACGAGCAACCCAAAACTTTTAAATTGCAGTGAAAATGTTTGATCGCTATTTTTTTTCTTGTTAGGGAAGGAAAGAAGAAAAAGGAAGACACATTCATGCAATTCGTGGAAGGAAGGAGAGGGAGTTAGGTTAGGTTAGGTTAGGTTACGATAGGATAGGATAAATTAGGTTAGGTTAGGTAAAGTTAGGATAGGATAGGAGAGGATAGGATACGATAAATTAGGTTAGGTTAGGTTAGGTTAAGTAAAGTAAGGTTAATTTTGCAGCATTCCACTCTGGACTGAGCCTTGAATTTATGGCCTTTAGATGACACTGTCCATAAATAGCAGTCTCTCTCTCTCTCTCTCTCTCTTGGACACAATTCCGGCATTCATTAAACCAAGGCAGGGAAAAATGCATCAGGGAAATTAATGGAGTTTGATATCATATTTTTGGTGCCATTTTATAAATCGAAATTAATGTGTACTGGTCAATGGGGATGAGGTGTGTGTGTGTGTGTGTGTGTGTGTGTGTGTGTGTGTGTGTGTGTGTGTGTGTGTGTGTGTGTGTGTGTGTGTGTGTGTGTGCATGAACTCTATCATTTGCCAGCTAGATCCTCCTACACACGCCTCTTCAACGCTTGCAGGAGTGGACGCTGAGGAGGAGGAAGAAGAGGAGGAGGAGAAAGGAGGAAGGAGGACGGAGGAGGAGGAGGAGGAGGAGGAGGAGGAGGAGGAGGAGGAGGAGGAGGAGGAGGAGGAGGAGGAGGAGGAGGAGGAGAGAGAGGAGAAGGAGAGAGAGAGAGAGAGAGAGAGAGAGAGAGAGAGAGAGAGAGAGAGAGAGAGAGAGAGAGAGAGAGAGAGAGAGAGAGAGAGAGAG
>NC_059272.1:18228485-18233485 GCF_017591435.1 Portunus trituberculatus | reverse complement strand
GGAGGAGGAGGAGGAGGAGGAGGAGGAGGAGGAGGAGGAGGAGGAGGAGGAGGAGGAGGAAGCAAGGATGGAAGACGACACGGAAGAAGGAGAGAAGGAGGAAGATGAAGAAGAGGATTTGTGCTGACTCTTCCAGGGCCTAATGGAAGATGGCGCCCTTTTTTTCAATTCTTAAGGCTGGCGTAGGCTGGGAGAGAGAGAGAGAGAGAGAGAGAGAGAGAGAGAGAGAGAGAGAGAGAGAGAGAGAGAGAGAGAGAGAGAGAGAGAGAGAGAGAGAGAGAGAGAGAGAGAGAGAGAGAGAGAGAGAGAGAGAGAGAGAGAGAGAGAGAGAGAGAGAGAGAGAGAGAGAGAGAGAGAGAGAGAGAGAGAGAGAGAGAGAGAGAGAGAGAGAGAGAGAGAGAGAGAGAGAGAGAGAGAGAGAGAGAGAGAGAGAGAGAGAGAGAGAGAGAGAGAGAGAGAGAGAGAGAGAGAGAGAGAGAGAGAGAGAGAGAGAGGGTAGAGGCGCAGACCAGACTGCCACATAAACCGGAATGTTATTGCCACACGCGACCAGTGACGCCCGCCAGACACGCTACCACTCCACTCCTCTCCACTACTCCACCCTGACCTTCACTCCTCCTCCTCCTCCTCCTCCTCCTCCTCCACTTCTTTCCTAACTTACTCCATCTGTTTATTCCTCTACTTCCTTATTATTTATTACTCCTTACTTCCCATCACTCCCTCCTCCTCTAACTCCTCCTCCACTCCTCTCCTACTTCATATTTTCCTCCCTCCACTTCCTCCTCATCTTTTTCCTTGTTTTTTTCGCTATTTCCCTGAGAGAGAGAGAGAGAGAGAGAGAGAGAGAGAGAGAGAGAGAGAGAGAGAGAGAGAGAGAGAGAGAGAGAGAGAGAGAGAGAGAGAGAGAGAGAGAGAGAGAGAGAGATGAAAGGAAAAAATCTATGACGGGGAAAAAAGTGTATATGAGGGAAAGGGGAAAAAATAAAAAGAGGGATATGATAGGAGGCTGTAGACGGGGAAAGTAAACCTGGCGTGATGAATTATGGAAGTTATCTGCTCGGAGGAGGAGGAGGAGGAGGAGGAGGAGGAGGAGGAGGAGGAGGAGGAGGAGGAGGAGGACTTGTGTAAGAACGTCCACAAGTCTTGATAAATCACCAGGAACCAAAGAAGACACGGACGAGTCAATAAGAGAGAGAGAGAGAGAGAGAGAGAGAGAGAGAGAGAGAGAGAGAGAGAGAGAGAGAGAGAGAGAGAGAGAGAGAGAGAGAGAGAGAGAGAGAGAGAGAGAGAGAGAGAGAGAGAGAGAGTAAAAGAAGCAATACTAAAGGAAATAAAAACAGCTATGCAAGTCTAGTCCATTAAGACCAACTTCCAGTCTAGGCACGTTGGCTGTTTACACACACACACACACACACACACACACACACACACACACACACACACACACACACACACACACACACACACACACACACACACACACACCACGCACAGAAATGCCACCTGATTCCGTTCATGTATATTTGGGTACAGGAGGAGGAGGAGGAGGAGGAGGAGGAGGAGGAGGAGGAGAAGAAGATGAAGGAGAAGGAGAACTAAGACGAGGATAAGTGCAGAATAACTGGTAACACAAATGCTAACATATGTGAAGGGTCAGCTATTTAAAGGGACACGGCTACTCAGATCGTGTATTGGTCGTGTAAGGTTAGACAGTAAGGCAAGAAGGCAACTCCCCACTCTTTCCTCCCCTCCGTTCACTGCTGCCAGAAAAAAAAACGATAAAGAAAATGTTATATATAAAAGGTTAATATGCTGCTTTTGTGTAAGATATATCGCACTGATGCATGATATAAAAAAAATTTTCAGAGCGACAACGAAATGAATGAATAAATACGTCAAACAGTGAAATAAACAAAGCAGTTCATTAATCCTTCTACCCAATGAGCAATAAAGAAGACAGACAAACAGCGGCGATAAAAAAGCAACAGTGATGGAGGGAACAGTCACCACCCAATGCAGGGCGAGGAAAATAACTCCAGCATGAAAGCAATACCAGGCTGGAAACAGATGAACACCAAATATATATATATATATACACCACGGCAATACTTCACAATATTACCCGAGAGAGTGAAAGGAATGACTAGTGTGCTGCTCGCTGCAAGATAGAACATAAAGAACATAACATTTTTTTCCTCATTTTCAAGTTGTAGTAATTATAAAAAGGGGGTTTATCATTTATTTCTTATTAAGTTTGTTTTGTGTTTGTGTTCTTGAAGTGGTTTATTCCAAGATTGTATCCCGGTTCGCTGTTACACAATGTTAAATGTTTGCAAGTTGTATAAGAGTGACGCAACATTCCTCCTCCTACTCTTCTTCCTCCTCCTCCTCTTAACGTTACGGAAGGAAATTTTAAGGAAAAGTAAAAATCTAGACAAATATAAGGAATTTTTCTAAGATCCCACTAAAGGAATGACTCTTGTGGTGCCGCTGCAAGATAGAACATACCATCATTTTTTTTTTATGATAGCCGTGTTAGAGAGTTTTGTTTTTTCCGTTGTTAGATGATGAATAATTTGGGGTCTTTTTTGGGGGGAGGGATGAGAAAGTAGGTATATAGCAATGCATGAGGCTATAAACACACTAATACTTTTCTCTCTTACCTTACAATCACACAATGAATAAAGGGAAAAAATATCTAAATATTATAAACAACACCACAACCACCACATCTACACAACGTTACCCACAACCACCTTCCACTACCAATAAAAACTCAATAAAACTACAACCACCACAACCACAACACCACAACCACCACAACCACACATCACCCACAACTACCTTTCACTACCAATAAACACAACACCACAACACCACAACCACAACCACACAAAACCTTCTTTAACCCCTTCAGCACCATGACACATTTCCATCTTAATTCTGCTTACAATTTAGTGATTCTATACAGCTTCTGAAACTTAAGTGAGAATTAAAATAATGAAGACTCTGGCCATCAATCTTTAGACCCACGAGGACCCTTCCTAATGTTGATAAAATGGTCTAATCATACCCAAAACTGAAGAGGTTAACCACCCTTCCATCATAACCTTCCCCCAACACCTCAAAACCAAGACCAACCTCTTTCAAAACCCAGACACCGAACCACCATACTCAAAAGCAAGCACGAGAAGTGAAGGGCGAAGTGAGGCGGCTGTGGGAGCAAAGGCAGGCTGAGGCAGGAGGGAAAGCTAAGGGTGTACGCAGGCTTAGTGACCCGCCATAGCCCCAGACAGGATATTACGCCCACAAACCGTTCCCTCTCCCTCTTGCTCTCCCCCCCCTCTCGCTCTCTCTCTCCTCCCCGAGATCACTCTGCTACACGCGACCATAACACAGACAGCGAGTTTAATGTGCCTCATAGTTTTGGGGTAATGGGAAACAGGAGAGAGATAGAGAAGAGAGAAGAGAGAGAGAGAGAGAGAGAGAGAGAGAGAGAGAGAGAGAGAGAGAGAGAGAGAGAGAGAGAGAGAGACAGGGAAGCGAAGGCAGACATGCAAGTAACGAGAGACAGAGAGAGAGAGAGAGAGAGAGAGAGAGAGAGAGAGAGAGAGAGAGAGAGAGAGAGAGAGAGAGAGAGAGAGAGAGAGAGAGAGAGAGAGAGAGAGAGAGAGAGAGAGAGAGAGTTTGCCTCTCCTACAGCTTGTCATCTCCGCTTCAGTAATTCCCCCTTTCTCTCCTTCCTCTCCTCCTTTCAGTATCCCTCCACCTCCCCTCCTCCTCCATTACCCCTCCTCCCTCCAGCTCAACACCACCAAAGTTTCTTCCACCTTCCTCCTCCACCTCTTCAGCTTCCTTCTCTATTCTTCCCTGAAAGTCACACCTCCCTCCTCCTCCTCCTCCTCCTCCTCCTCCTCCTCCTCCTCCCTAACCTAGTTCCCTTGTTTCGTTTCTTCGTTTTGCACCACCTGTGTCTCTCTCTCTCTCTCTCTCTCTCTCTCTCTCTCTCTCTCTCTCTCTCTCTCTCTCTCTCTCTCTCTCTCTCTCTCTCTAATATCAGATTCCTCCACCTCCTCCAATTCTCATTTTCTTATTTTCTTCCTTTCCTCCTCCTCATTCTCCTCTCGTTCCTCCTCCGTCTTCTCTTCACATAACTTTCTCAGTAGATGACGAAAGAAAAGCAAATAAAGAGAGAAAAGAAAGAAGAAAAGGCAATACATAAGTAGTTCCAGAGATAAAGTCACGAGGAGGAGGAGGAGGAGGAGGAGGAGGAGACCAGATGGCGTATGAAGAAGCAGAACTAACTCATCTCTAAGGGAAGACAAGGGAGGAAGGAAGATAAAGGAGGGAGGGAGAGTAAGAGGGGAGATGAAAGGAGAGGGAGAGGAAGGGAGGGAGGCAGGCGAGCAAATGGTTTATTAATCTGAAAAGTTTGTCAGTGGGGGTGGCGGAGGCTGCCTGGCTGCTTCTCTCTCTCTCTCTCTCTCTCTCTCTCTCTCTCTCTCTCTCTCTCTCTCTCTTGCTCACACACACACACACACACACACACACACACACACAATTACAAATGGAAAGGTTTAGGAGGAAAAGAAAGACGAGGAAGAGGAGGAGGAGGAGGAGGAGGAGGAGGAGGAGGAGGAGGAGGAGGAGGAGGAGGAGGAGGAGGAGGAGGAATTAATGTGTCAAATGATGCAATTTACCGTATAACATCAATAAGGGATAACTATGATGATGATGATGATGATGATGATGGTGGTGGTGGTGGTGATGAGGATGGTGTTAATAAACATAATGAAAAATAGTGAAAAATTACACTAAAAGTAAAAAAAAAAATACAATAATCAAACAATAATAATGATAATGATGATAACAATAATAATAAAAACAACAACAACAATACTACTACTACCACTACTACTACTACTACTACTACTACTACTACTACTAATAATAATAATAATGGTAATAATAAAAATAATGGCAATGACACAACAAAAACA
>NC_059272.1:18203485-18220985 GCF_017591435.1 Portunus trituberculatus | reverse complement strand
GAATGACTAAGATAAAGGGGTGTTAGTACCAAGCTGAGGACGCAGGATCGGTAACTGGAGGGTGGTGCAGGAAGTGTGTTGGGGCAAAGCGATGTGAATGTTGAGGTAAAGCTACAGGAGTCACGTGATGGACAGCCAGGTGAGTAAAGGTGAAAATGGTAATACTGGAATCTTTGCAAGCATTATTTGGTACGATTTTTAATATATAACGAAAATATACACGCGTTATGATATCACACGCACCAGAGAGATATACACACTCTAAATATACACTGACAAATGCACCTGGACAAAAGCTATGAATAAAATTATTTAATTGTTAATGTAAGATAATGTGAAATGATTAGTAGATAAGAGTACAAAAATAAATTGAGTAAAAAAAAAAAAACACTTGATACTGACGCAGAAAGTACACACACACACACACACACACACACACACACACACACACACACACACACACACACACACACACACACACACACACACACACACACACACACACACACACACACACACACACGCAAAAACAACAGTACCAAAACGTGCACACAGCAAAACATAGAACGAGAGCGAGAGAGAGAGAGAGAGAGAGAGAGAGAGAGAGAGAGAGAGAGAGAGAGAGAGAGAGAGAAGAAAAACCTTCACCACTTCCACCTACCAAACGTCCACCTGCCCCTTAAAAAATGATAAATAACAGAAAAAAAAGATAGAAAAACGAAACAAACAGGGAGAGCGGAGGGCGAGGGAGGGAGACAGGCAGGCAAGCAGGCAGAGCAGATAGGCAGACAGGTACACAGGCAGTGAGAGAGACACACAGAGGCAGATAGGGCACATTAAGAGTACTACTTTACGAGACACAAAATACACTTGGCATTCACGCTGTCTAAAAACGCGGGAAGACAGAGAGCCACTTCACTTTCCGCGATGACAGGTAAATTAGGGAGCCAAAATATTGAAGTGGCCCCGTCCGTATCCCCAAAATTTATCGATGAAAATAAAATGCATTCACTCCTCGCTCCCTCCCCCCACATGATAAATTCCCTTTAATTGAAGACAGAGACGCCCTCACGCGTACTAAACCTTCCGAAAACGTGCCTGACAGTGAGTCTCGAGCGCCGGGAAGAAAGAGAGGAGGAGGAGGAGGAGGAGGAGGAGGAGGAGGAGGAGGAGGAGGAGGAGGAGGAGGAGGAGGAGGAGGAGGAGGAGGAGAAAGAGGAGGAGGAGGAGGAAGAAGGAGGATAACTAGAAAGAGAATCAGAAGGAGAATTCAGGAGGATATTGAGGGTGAGAATAATGGAGTGAAGGAGGAGGAAAAGCAAGATGAAGAAGTGGAGGAGTAGAGGAGGAAAGAGAATTCAGAATGTTTAATAGAAGAGGAAGGAAGAGGAGGCAGAGAAGGAGGAGTGGAGGAGGAGTAGGAGGAGGAGGAGGAGGAGGAGGAGGAGGAGGAGGAGGAGGAGGAGGAGGAAGACAAAGAAGAGGAAGACGAAGAGGAAAAGGGACACAGAAACGTAAAATGAGAAAATAAAAGATAAACACAGAAAGAGACATAGAAAAACGAGGATGACTAAGACCAAAAAATGTAAGGAATAGAAAGAGGAAGAGGAGAAGAAAAAATAAGAAGATGGGAAACTGGAGAAACAACAGAATATAGGAAAAGGAGAAAGACGAAGAGGAACAAGAAAGGAGGAAGAGGGAGAGGACAAGGAATAGCGCGAATAGCAAGAGGAGAAGGAGGAGGAGGAGGAGGAGGAGGAGGAGGAGGAGGAGGAGGAGGAGGCGCAGTAGAGCTTTGATCAATACACAGGAATTTAGAGCAGGACTGTGTGAATTAGCGTCGGGCCGTGACCTGTACCCACCAGCCTTGCACAGCCCCGCACACCTCACACACAGCTTAACACAACCCGCACACAGCTTAACACCCCATACACAGCTTAAAACACACCACACACAGCTTAACACCCCATACACAGCTTAAAACACACCAGACACAGTTTAACACCCCACACAAATCTTAGCAGACCGAAATAGCTTACACACCCTCCAAACACAGCTTAACACAACTCGCACACAGCTTAACACCCCATTCACAGCTTAACACACCCCACACAAAGCTTATCAGACCGAAACAGCCTACACACTATCCACACACAGCTTAACACTGCCCTAAACAGCTTAACACAAACCAGTACACCCCACATAGCTTAAAACAAACCACACACAGCTTTACAAACCCCAGACAAAGCTTAAATGGCCGAAGCAGCTTACACATAATGCACACATAGCTTAACATTGCCACAAGCAGCTTAACACAATCCAGTACACGGCAGACAGCTTAAAACGCATTCGAAAACAGCTTAACACACACCAACATAGCTTAACTCAATCTACCACAGCCTAAAACAGTCCAACACAGTAACACAGCTCAGTATACCACACCACACGTAGCAAGAAAGAAGATAACACTAACACAACATGTCTCATAATGGTATTGGGAGCTTGTGCATTGCCAGTAATAATATACAAGCGACTCTCTATGCGTGATGGAAATAATAGTGATAGAAAGTGTTGGGAGAGATATTTAGTTTTAACCTCTTTGATTTCAGGTAAATGTGCAAAGAAGGAAGGATCTGTTGAGTGTTGTGAATCTTTGGTGACTTAATTGTTTGATCTGAAAGTAAGAGATGATGGTGAGAAAAAAATTATGCTTCCTGTTTCAGTTATTTATCTTCTTATTCATGTATCTGTTAAGGATTCTACTTATTTCTCTGTAGTGGAATGCTACGGTAACTCTCTCTCTCTCTCTCTCTCTCTCTCTCTCTCTCTCTCTCTCTCGTAAAAAGTAAAATTCATTAAAATGACGTGAATTTCTGTTATGTCACTCGTCGCCCTCTCACTCTCTCTCTCTTTCCTCCAGTCACCAACTTTCCTCCACTTACTCACCTTACCGATCACTTTCATACTCTACATTACCACAAACCACTCCGCCACCATTCCTTCGCCAGCAAACCATTCCACCTTCCCCTCCACGTCACCAGCACACTCCACCACATTCCTCCTGACACCACGCCAGTCCCGCTCCTTATAAACAACAATTCTCGCATGCCTAAAATCCCAAAAGCGAAATGGGGCACGCGGCATTGTAAATATAATGAAAGTCCTGGAAATGTGTGTGTGTGTGTGTGTGTGTGTGTGTGTGTGTGTGTGTGTGACACACACACACACACACACACACACACACACACACACACACACACACACACACACACACACACACACACACACAAACACGAACACAGTCATAATTCTATAAAGAAAATAAATTAGTAAGAGAAAAAAGAAAAATATGAGCATGAGAAAAGTTATATATATACATTTACAAATTCATTAACTCCCTGAAGGGCAAAAAAAAAAAAAAAAAAAAAAAAGTAAAATAAACACAAAACAGAACATACGGAAAAAGACGAAGAAAAATTAAATAAACTCTAACAACTATATGATAAGGGGAAAGAGAGCGAGAGCGAGAGAGAGAGAGAGAGAGAGAGAGAGAGAGAGAGAGAGAACGGGAGCGACAGAGGGAAATGAGGAAATAGTAAATAAAACGTGGAAAGTAATCACCGTAGAATTTCTTTGCATTTCACGTCCGCTTCTGCAGCAAAGAGGGAGGAGACATGTATAGCCAGCCGTAAGTAAACTATTAACGTTCCGGTCACCTTATAACTTCTCCATAGAATCCTCAGCTAGACAAACATGCAAGAGAAACACAAAAGAACAATAAAATAAACAAAGAAAAAACAGGCAACGTCACATCAATTACGGAGAATTAAAGGAAGATATGTGAGGGTGAAGAGGGTACTCTCTCTCTCTCTCTCTCTCTCTCTCTCTCTCTCTCTCTCTCTCTCTCTCTCTCTCTCTCTCTCTCTCTCCTTCTCGCATATGAGGTGTATTATTTTCGTCCTTCGTTTAATTTATCTTTCCTTTCTTCTCTTATGGGGCACTTCATCTTTTTTTCATCTTCTTCTACGGCATAATGAGATACAGTAGGAGGAGGAGGAGGAGGAGGAGGAGGAGGAGGAGGAGGAGGAGGAGGAGGAGGAGGAGGAGGAGGAGGAGGAGGAGGAGGAGGAGGAGGAGGAGGAGGAGGAGGAATATGAGAAGGAGATGGAGGAGAAGAAGGAGAAGGAGGAGGAGGAGGAAGAGAAAAAGAGGAAGAGGAGGAAGAGTAAAACAAGATGATACAGAATAGAAAATAAAACAAATACCAAAAAGTAACTACATCCAAAACAACAACAACAACAACAAAACAACACGACCACGAATATAAAAAAAAACAAGAAAAAAATGAAAAAAACAGGAAAAAAGAACAAAAAAGAATAATAAGGGCAAGAACAAAGAAGGAAGATAAAGGAGGTCGGCTTTATTAACTACCCTCCCCCTCCACAACCCTCCACACTCCCTCCCTTCCTCCTCCTCCACATCTCTTATTCTCCTTCCCCCTCTCTCGTAACCTTAGGCGGGTAAGTACAAGCATTCTCTGGGTCAAGTTGATCACGGAGAATCTTAATGAGGCTGAGCATTCTTTACGTAAACCCAGTCGTAAGGAGATCAAAGTTTCATTCTTGGCTCGTATATCTTCCATGTTGCTGTGATTTCTTTCTTATTTGTTCTCGTTGTTCTTATCTAGTAGCTGTGTGATAGGTGGTAGAAAGAGAAGGAGAAGGAGGAGGAGGAGGAGGAGGAGGAGGAGGAGGAGGAGGAGGAGGAGGAGGAGGAGGAGGAGGAGGAGGAGGAGGAGGAGGAGGAGAAAAAGAAGAAGAAAAAGAAGAAAAAAATAATAAGAAGAGGAAAAGGAAAAAGAAAAGAAGAAAAAGATGATAATGTTGATGAAGAAAATGAAGTAGTAGTAGTAGTAGTAGTAGTAGTAGTAGTAGTAGTAGTAGTAGTAGTAGTAGTAACAACATGAACAGCAGTAGGTGGTGTATTTATTGTTGTTGTTGTTGTTGTTGTTGTTGTTATTGATGATGTTGATGTTATTGATGATGTTGATGTTATTGATGTTGTTGTATTCAAAGAACAATTACCACTACTAAGTAATTAACATTCCTGAAACAACATAAACCACCACCACCAACATCACCATCACCACCACCAACATCACCACCACCACCAACAACAGCCCTACTACAACCGCTATCAAAAGCACCACCACCACCACCACCACCACCGTCGCCGCCTCCACAGCCATCCCGCTCCCGGCCTAAGCCCCAGCGCTCTCTTACTTGCCGCTGCTGGAATTGGAATCTGGGAATGTTGGAACAATGCCAGAAGACGCCAGCACCAGGAGTGGTGGTGGTGGTGGTGGTGGTGGTGGTGGTGGAGAAGTACCGAAAACATTCAGATATGTAATAAAACGAGGAGGAGGAGGAGGAGGAGGAGGAGGAGGAGGAGGAGGAGGAGGAGGAGGAGGAGGAGGAGGAGGAGGAGGAGGAGGAGGAGGAGGAGGAGGAGGAGGAGGAGGAAGAAGGAAGGAGAAGAATTATGACAAAAAAAAAAGAAAATGAAGACGAGGAAGAGAAAAAGAATGATGAAAATGAAAACAACCGCAATAAAAAAAAAAAAAACTATGATGAAGACAACAATAATAAGAATGACAATGAAAATGAAGACGAAGACGAAGACGAACAGACCCAAGACTGCTGAATGAGAGAACAAAGAAGAAAGAGAGAGAGAAAGAGAGAGAAAGAGAGAGAGACAGAGATGAAAAAAGAGTGGCAAACTAATGCAGTCCTTTTTCCAGTTCCTCGATAATATATAAGCAAACTTTTGCACATTTATGTATTCCTTTTTTATATATTTATTTTTCCTTTCAGAGAGAAACTAGAGCGAGAGGAAACATCATGGAAGGAGGAGGAGGAGGAGGAGGAGGAGGAGGAGGAGGAGGAGGAGGAGGAGGAGGAGGAGGAGGAGGAGGAGGAGGAGGAGGAGGAGGAGGAGGAGGAGGAGGAGGAGGAGAAGGAGGAGGAGGAGGAGGAAGAAGATTATGAAGTAGAGGAAGGCCAAGAGGAGGAGACACGAGGGGAGATGAGTGTGTGGCAGGGAGATAGCGCGACTGCACCACTAGCCAATCTCCTCCACTCTCCGCTGCACTGACCGACTTCCTGGAGGCTGTAGTGGGTCACGCCTCCTCCTCCTCCTCCTCCTCCTCCTCCTCCTCCTCCTCCTCCTCCTCCTCCTCTTCCTTCTCGTCCTCCTCCTCCTTCTCTTCCTCCTCCTCCTTCTCCTCCTTTTCTTCTTCCTCTTCATCACCACACAACTTGCTGTCCTTTAACTTATGTTTCTGTAACTCAAGACTGCACCTTCGATATTGATACGTGAGGAGAAAAGAATGTATGTCTTTTTTACCAATGAAGCTCGTCACATGTAGCTAGTCATATCCCCTTCCCTAAATATTTAACCACACACCACAACTATCTAGCCATCCCTCCAAAATAATGAACGATCTAACTATCCACCAAACACTTCTTACAATGCAGTTCAGATATCCAAAGCCGTCACCACCTCATCCATCCATTCGCCCCAGCAAACACTCAGGCATCAGCTCCAAACATTTACCCACGGCACCTTCCCTTCCTTCCGCCCAGCCACCCACACCAGTCCTTCACTCCTTCACTCTCCTGCAGTGTGGCGAGGAATCACGTCCGTGGGTACAAAATCAGTGGTTTAGGAGGCTTTTAGAGTCCGTTTACCTCTTCGTTCTCTTCCTCTTCCTCCTCCTCTTTCCTCCCGGCCACTCTGACGGCTGAGTTTTGTTCTCAATTGAAGCTGAGCCGCCTTAGCGCAGCTCCGCCTCCCCTGGGACGAGCTGCTGACGGACAACTTAATTACTTGGTTCTACAGGGACTCAGTTTGGCATAGACTTTGGTGGCTTACGTCTCCCGGTACCGTGGGGGAGTGATGGGATAGGGACGCAAAAAGGAAAGTAGAGAGATGAAGGAGGAAGTGAGTGGGACATCCGAAGTCTGGGAGGGAAAGGTGGAGCGGATGAGGGAGAGAGGAGAGATATTCCAGGGAGAACAACGGAGGGAAATGAAGCCTAGGGGACTGTATAGATGAAAGAGAAGGTGATGGTCTTATACAGAGAGCAAGGGTAGACTGGATGAGTGAGAGTAAATTTACTAGAAATGGGATGTGTAATAAAAGAGGGAGTGAAAGAGGGAAGAGAATGTAGGGTCTATGGACAGCAAGTAAGACGTGGGCGGAAGAGGAGCAAAGGGGAGGTAGAAGATGATGTAAAAAGCTAGGATGAGCGAAGGGAGGCGGTATGAAAGGATCTTTTAAGCACAGGTAGTATTGCAGTGTGGTTGTCTTGAGAATCACATCCACATTTGAGCAGCGCAGAACGAGGCAGGTTTTGGGGAATGCTGAATTATACATAGCGGCGCGTGACAAGCCTCGCGCCGCTGTTGTTGCTGCAGAGAGCCAGGGATGAGGGCCCGGGGAGGTAACAGCACCGCACCACTGTCCGAGTCTTCAACTTCAGTACTGGCCATTCCTACAGAATAATGACGCGCTGAGAATGAATTAGAAGTTGTATGTCGTAGTTACATCAGGATAAATAGAATAAAGAAAAGGGATAATATCGTCGAGGCAAATGAGGTGTATGCTTTTATACATCTGAGAAAATTAGTTTGGATCGCCAGTCAGATAGAAGTCACTCTATAAATTCTCTCGTCTTGCGCCTCAAGACAGCCATAAATCTCCACATGAAACGTAATTACCAAGTTTTCATGAAAGCAAATATAAAATGTTATATTGCGAATTCATCATTTCGCAGTTAAATACGAAAACTACGACTGCAGTGAATAAATTTAGTTAATGATGGACAGCATTATAATGGCCCCGTGGTGTAGCGGTTAGCACGGCCGCCTCTAAAGCGGCAGACTCGGGTTCGACTCCCGGCGGGACCAATAACAGATGCCATTCTTTTTTATCTTTTTCTCTCCGTGATGTTAGTAACTCTACATTCATGAATAACGCACAAAATACACGTGACTTTGAAGCAACATGGTTTTGGGAAATATATGGACAGGAACTTGGCGCCAATAAAGCAGGAGAGACCCCGGCACCATGACGAGATCCGGAGACAAGATGACACTTCACTACACTATTCAGCCTATCATAACATTACATTACCTTTATTGTTTATAAGAAGGACATTGACCAACAGAAACAATATATAGCAAGAAAAGTGTCCCCTGAGATGCCAGTCCCATACAAAAGGTTAAAAGTTAATAAAAAAATCCGGAGCTTTACACAACCTATCTATCCTGGTCTCTCCAAAACAAACCTCGCGTAAATCAACCTGAGTTACGACACACGAGGGTCAAAATAGAGGTCACCGCTTGGCCTAGTGACCTGCTGAGACATCGAAGTTTTGTAGTGAGAGCGAGAGGTCCCCGTGCACCCCCTCCCGCAACCCCAAAACCAGTCAGGAGCAGGTCAGGAGCAGGCCGCCACCCGTCCTTCTCCCGGCAGCTGCACCAGCCACCGACAGCTTACGAGTTGGCCCTTTTTCACTGGAGCAATTTTTAAGATATCAAAATCTCATTTGCGCGACTTTATACCATCCAGTCGACGTCCTCGAGTCCACTGTTATGGAGATGAGATTGGGGGTGACTTGAGCACTGCCGTATAAACTATATATAGAGGAGACATGAGAACAGGCCGGAGATGGAGGGAAGAGGAAGAGGCAAAGCAGAAGGTGAGGACATGAGGAAGCAAGGTAAGGACGTGATGAAAGGAAGGGAAGGAAAGCAGTAAACAGGTGGAAAGTTTCAATACAGCAAGGAATAAATGAAGAGAGAAGAGTTGTGCTTGGTGTGCGCTGGTGCTGCAAGGCGAGGAGGCAAAGTGAAGAGTAGTGAATGGTTAGTGCTCACATGAGGAGTTGCATTGAAAGGAACACGAAAGATGAGTCCTCGTCCTTACAACATAATCTTCTCTTAACTTCGCCAAGACAAAATAAAAACAAACAACTTCCACCATTTCCTTGTTCTCTACTTCACAAGCACACAATAAACTACAAATATTCCCAAACTATATTTTTGTTTTCTACTCCCAGTTCACCAACTCAAACAACAAACACAATTACAACCATCTCTATTTCACAAACACAACACAAACGAAAGATAATTAATAATCTTTTTCCTTCACTTCTTCGCCATCAAGGTACAGACAGCCTACACTTCTTTACCTTCACTACTTCCTTTCTTCATTCCTTCCTTCACCAACACAAACAACAAACAACACAATAACAACCATCTCTACTTCACAAACACAACACAAACCAAAGATAATTAATACTCTTTTTCCTTCACATCTTCGCCAGCAAGGTAGAGACAGCCTACATTTCTTTACCTTCCTTACTTCCTTTCTTCCTTCCTTCCTCTACCAACACAAACAAGGAACACAAAACCAGCACCGCCTCACTTTCCTTCACCAACAGACTACAAACAGCTTACACATTGTCTTGCCTTCCTAAAACTATGTAACAGGTAACCTACGAGCACCTTCCTCCTTCCTCCCTCATAATTACTTTCCACACCTACGCAGCTTTCTGAAAAAAAAGTAAAAAAAAAAAGTGTCCAACCAGTAAATGTACCTCTCCTCCTCTCTCACCTTTCCACGCCTAAATATTTTTCCTGCTAAAACTCTAGTGTTAAGAGCGCTATTTCTCACTCACCCCCCGCCACTTTCTCACCTTCCCCACCCCCACATGTTTCTCCTCCCGTTGCAAGAAAGCTACAACAGAGACAGCTGGTCTGCACTGTCCCTCGTGAAGCAGTGAAAGCAACAGCAGCAGCCTCGCCCACTCACGCACGCTTCCACATTCCTCCTGTGTCGCGTGTGAGGTGTGGCCACGCACGCAACTTGACTGGAGAGGTGGGAAACGGAGACAAAAGAGGAGAGAGGAGAGAAAGGAGAAAGGAAGCGAAAAGAAAAAAATAAAGGGAAGAAAAAAGAGAAGACCAAAGGAGAGAAGAGAAAAGGAGAGCAAGAAAAGAGAAATGACAAGAGGAGAGAAGAGATGAGAAGGGAGGAAGGAAGGAGAATGAAGGAGAGAGAAGAGAGAGAGAGAGAGAGAGAGAGAGAGAGAGAGAGAGAGAGAGAGAGAGAGAGAGAGAGAGAGAGAGAGAGAGAGAGAGAGAGATTTAAGTAAGCTTGCGTGAGGGGAGTTTTTCGCGCCATTATTTTCATCTTTTATAACGTCCCTGACAGTGTTGCGTCGCTTTCCATCCTTCCTGAGGCCGCCCGCTGATAGAATTTTGCCTCCGCGAGCGTAAAGTACAAGGCTCATAAAACGCATCTACTAAAAAAATATAGGATAGTAAGTAATTAAGAGGAGAGCAAAGATAGAGTGGAGAGGAGTAGAGTAAAGTGGTTGGTTTTCCTTCAGAGAGAGAGTAAATAGGACACGGTTACCTTTTCTTGAAGGAGTTTACTGGTTTGTCTTCTTCTGTATTGTTTTGTGACAGGGACACAGGAAGGGAGTGGCTGAGGAAGAGTTGAGAGTTTCCAAATTTTCATCTGAGTATATACGAAGAGTTATGCTTCGAAGTTGGTTATAGTTTCTTTTCTTATAGCTACAAATTATTACACCATTATTCTTATTCTTAGTAATACTCGTGCTACCACTACTGCTATTCCTCCTCCTCCTCCTCCTCCTCCTCCTCCTCCTCCTCCTCCTCCTCCTCCTCCTCCTCCTCCTCCTCCTCCTCCTCCTCCTACTACTACTACTACTACCGCCAAGGCCAATATTATTGCTATTGTCAGTGAAAACAACATAATATTTACTCTACCTGATACACCAACTTAAATTCTGAAGTGACGCATCATCATTATACACTATGCTATGAATATTTGTGTGCTGTAGTTGACAAAAAACTTCATTATATGTAAAGAAAACAGATAGATAGATAGATGGATAGATAGATAGATAGATAGATAGATAGAGAGAGAGAGAGAGAGAGAGAGAGAGAGAGAGAGAGAGAGAGAGAGAGAGAGAGAGAGAGAGAGAGAGAGAGAGATTGATAGACAGATAGAAAGATGGATCGAAAGAGAGATAGATAGACAGAAAGACATATGAATAGACAAATACATACATAAAGAAAGACAGACTTACATATATACATAAAGATCTATGAGTGACTACAGAGACACACTATATCTTACAACACCTACAACGCAAAAACAAACAAACAAACATATTCTATCTAGATTAATGCAAAGCTGGAACACACACACACACACACACACACACACACACACACACACACACACACACACACACACACACACACACACACACACACACACACGTCCTTTCAGCAGCGTGGGTGAGGTTTTCTTGGTTTATTCAGCCTGGACACCGCCTGTCATGCTGCTTCCTTTGAAAATAATGGAGGCGGACGTAAGGCACGAGAGAGAGAGAGAGAGAGAGAGAGAGAGAGAGAGAGAGAGAGAGAGAGAGAGAGAGAGAGAGAGAGAGAGAGAGAGAGAGAGAGAGAGAGAGAGAGAGAGAGAGAGAGAGAGAGAGAGAGAGAGAGAGAGAGAGAGAGAGAGAGAGAGAGAGAGAGAGAGAGAGAGAGAGCTCACCCCTGCAGAGTACGATATAACATGAAGCTGACAAAATATTATGTTTTATCTATTTACCTTTCCGTCTACCCGTTTATCTATTCACGTATAAATCTATCACTTTAATACTACTTATCTACTAATCTTGATGCCTACTTCCGTATCTATATATTACCAATTTATCTGTTCATTCATCTTTAAAATAGGAAAAAACGTTTAATTAATCAAAATCAAAAGACCACAAAATCTCATCGGGTTGCTGCAGCTCCTCAACATTACCTGGTTAAAGTGTTTAAGCCACTGAGAGGAAGGAAGAAAGGAAGGAAGGAAGGAAGGAAGGACAACAAAAGAAAGGCAGACAGGCTCGCAGGGAGGGACGGACTAAGAGGAGAGACGAGGCAAGACGAGGCAAGGCGGCCGGTAAGAAGACAGGGGCTAAGAAAAAGAATATACCCACACACTCTTAAGACCTTCAACTTCCTCCTCATTCAGGCGAAGCAACAAGTCCACGATAAACACACCAAGAATACTCACAGCCTGCATAATTAAACCTTCAAACACGACCCAAGAGAGTAAACTAGGGATTCGACTACTTAAATGACGCGCAGATGTGAGAAAAGATATAAATGAAAGCAAGACCTGACATGGCTCGTGCTGCAAAGCCTATTGGAGGAGTATTAATTCAATAATTCTTTTGCTCTGAGCCTTTCGCATTCACCTGGCAGCAAACGTGACCTGATAATGATGAGTCGCCGTGATGAGTGGGAGAGTGAGAGGGTGATGCCAAAAAAAGGTCCGGTTTTTTACTTCTATTGAAACTAAAAGAGAAGGAGTCAGTTCATGAAATATACAAATGAATATATAGATGATTATACAGATAAATAAATACTCATAGATCTAGAGATGAATGAAAACAGAATGAAGGACCGATAGATGAATACAGATACAGATAAATGATTGGATAGACAGACATTTAGAGACAGAAAATAAATGGATAGACAGATAGACAAATACTCGTAGTTAGAAGACAGAGACAGATTTAACATAACCATCGTTCTATATGTTGAACAACTGAGCATACAGAAAAAAAGATCAAATGAAATTCCTTTAGAAAAAAAAAAGAACTTTTGGAAGGCATCGAATTCACAGGTCACGGAGGACGCCGCGGCACTGGAGGTAACGAGGGGATAAGAGAAGAAAGGAGGACGAAGGGAGAGAAGGAAGGAGGGACGGAGGGAGAGAAAGTGGGGGTCTGCAGTGAACTGGGCGGAAAAGCAGCTTACGCCTCAAGTCCATCCGCCTGACTGTTGTTGACGGCGCCTCGTTTTGCTAAAAGGGGAAAGGAAACTTAAAAATTACGCCACAGTACAATGTGGCGCTGTTGTGGCGGCAGGTAAACATTTCGGGGACTGAAGTGAGGCCGAGCTTTGTGTGTTTTTATGGCCACTCTTTCTCTCTCTCTCTCTCTCTCTCTCTCTCTCTCTCTCTCTCTCTCTCTCTCTCTCTCTCTCAGGAGGAATGAGATGGCCTTTTGTCCTGGATATTTAGTTTTTTTCTTCGTTTTCCTCTTCTGCTTAATTTCTCTTGAAAGGAGGCATTTATCCAGCGTCTACTGTATTCGTTTAAGCTCATTATGTTCTCTTGTTATGTGGGAGTTATCTAGCAAGCTTATCTCTCTGTTTTGAACCTTTTAGCCTTCTTTCTTCTCTGCTGGCGTCACTAAATTCGCGTCTGTTTTTTCTCTCGTAATGAATCTATTGGTCTGTCTTCATTTCTTCACGGAGAGACACTTAACTGATTCTTTAGCGTATATTTTCTTCTTTCGGGATCATTTGAAAACTATCCTTTTCTAAACTTTTTTTAACTCATTGGTCTGTAATTTTCTCCTCCGGGCAAAGTCATTTATCTGACCTCTCTTCCTGGTCTGTGCCAAGTCTTTTAATCTACGTCGTCTTGTTTGTCGACAATAAACAAGCGTCACTTTCTAATCTTTTAAATCCCCATAACCTGCCTTCTTTCTACTAAGCCGAGAGGTACTGAAGTCGTTTTTCTTTCTTATATTTTGCGGATGTCTTTAGTCTACGTACATTCTCCTCCTTTATTGTTGTTGTTGTTGTCGTCGTTGTTGTTGTTGTTGTTGTTTTTATTGTTGTTGTCCTTGATGCGATTTTTCAGCTTTTTTTTCTCTTTTTATAGTTCTGTTGATTTTTGTAATGTTGTTTCAGTGTTACTTTCGTGTTTAAATGGTTACTAGCAGAGTCCTCGTGCTGTGCTGCTGGTGCTGTCCATGTGCTGTGTTTAATGATTCATCTTTGACCTACGGCTGGACAAGTGTGTTTGGTTTACTTTGTTACATAATTTATGTATGATAAAGAAAGAAGGAAAGGAGAAAGAAAAAAAAGTTAACAGGAGGGAGGGGAATGAGAGCAGGCTAACAGTGATTATTCCAACTCCTCCTTTTCCCTTCTCCCTTCACCCATTCCCTTCCTCCGTCCCCCATTCCACTTCCTCCATCCCCCATTCCCCTTCCTCCATCACCCATTCCCTTCCTCCATCATCCATTCCCTTCCTTCATAAACCAATCCCCTTCTCACATCATCCATTCCCCTTCCCACATCACTCATTCCCTTACCCCACCTCATCCATTCCTTTCCTTCATCACCCAATTAATTCCTCCATCACCCATTCCCCTTTCTGCATCACCCATTCCCCTTCCCACATCATCCATTTCCCTTCGCACATCACCCATTCCTTTCCTTCATCACCCATTTCCTTCCCACATCCCCCATTCCCTTTCCCACATCACCCATTCCCTTACCCTTCCTCACCCATTCTTTTCCTCCATCACCCATTCCCTTGCCCCTCCTCACCCATTCCTTTACTCCATCAGCCATTCCCCTTCCCGCATCACCCATTCCCTTTCCCCTCCACACTCATTTCTTTCCTCCATCACCCATTCCCCTTCCCACATCACCCATTTCCTTTCCCCTCCTCACCCATTCCCCTTCCCTAATTCCCTCCCACGGTGACAGCAATAAACGCAGCTCCCCTGAAATACGGGCCGCTCATCGCATAAGGAAGGAGACTCGCGGGTTTTATTTGAGTCCCAAAATTTATGAAAAATGGCCACCTCTTCCCTTTGGCCCTCCTCCTCCTCCTCCTCCTCCTCCTCCTCCTGCTCCTCCCGCCAAAGCGGTTATGAGCATCCGCTGAACAAACGATAAATGGGACCCAATTTTTATTATCCGCCGAGACAATAAGAAAACCGAAGGGCAGAAGGGCGATACCTCAACTCTGACCGTCTTTCGGGTCGTGGCGGCGGTGGAGGTGGTGGTGGTAATGGTGGTGCTGGTAGTAAGAATAGGAGTAGTAGTAAAAGCAGCAGCAACAACAATTATACTTTTCTGATAACAACAACAGTAACAACAACAACAACAACAACAACAACAACAACAACAGGAGCAGCACAATCCAGTCCCTTCATAAAACACATACACTCAAAAAAAAAAAAAAAAAAAAAAAAAAATCACTAACCTTTGAAACACGCGCCAAAAAACTCCACAGTAAATAGAATCACTTCAAAGGCCTCTAAGGATTCAAGTGAAGCTCAAATTGAAGCCTTATTTCCCCCGCACTATTCTCCCCTTCTTCCTCCGCTAGTGATATGAACAGGGAGACGGAGGAGGACGGATTGTTGTGAGGAGGGGAAGGGAAGTAGGAAGAAGTGTGAGGAATTGAAAAGGAAGATGAGAAGTGAAGGAGTAGGAAGAAAAGAGAAGAGAAGAGAGAGAGGAGAGGAGAGGAGAGAGAGAGAGAGAGAGAGAGAGAGAGAGAGAGAGAGAGAGAGAGAGAGAGAGAGAGAGAGAGAGAGAGAATATGTATATAAGAGAATTCAAGCAAATCTAGCAACATTCATTTCCACCTTATTGTCTCATAAAAGAATCACTTCCATTTTCACACACTACACAAAACAAACTGGAGCACGCTTCGTTCCCAAAAGCTTCGACACTTCCAATACCAAGCCCGTCCATTATTCCCGAGCTCCACCAGTCATATAAAGAGATGCCGGGAAATTACAATGAAATACGGTGGCGCGCTGAGCTTTGTTTTCATGCGGGCACCGGGCCAAGAGTTGAATTATTGAATTAGTACAAAGAATGGCTGGATACAGATGCCGTACAATTGGCTGGACGCGAGACTAACTCAACCAATCAGCACCCATAGGAAGGACAGGGGGCGTGTCCTCGAGGGTTACAGAGCTGCACTGGGTAAGTCTGGTGGTGGTGGGACGGTGCGAGGAGAGAGATAGAGTGAGATGGGGCAGCGTGATGAGGGATGGGGCAGGAAGGGGAAGGGATGGGTTGCACTTACGTTGGGTTGGATGGACACAAGTAATTTTACACTACATTTCACCTATTCACCCAAGGCTAACATTATATTACTTTTTTCTTCAGATAGTCCTCTTTTATACAATAGAACATATGACAACGCCTTGGTTCCACTTTGTAAGTTTGAATAAAGTAGTCTGTAGCGAAGATTTGGAATATCATTTTGAAAGATGCCACTGAAATCGAACAACGAAATATTGAAAACTTAATCGCGAATACGATTTTGCATTTTCATCAAAACTGTCATTCGTTACTGAATGTATATGAGTGTCCTCAAGTTTCTAGCAGTCAAAAGCTTTAAGAGAGAGAAAAAATGCTTGGTTACAATAAAAGAAATGTTACAGTTGATAGGGTATGGCATGGCTGGACTAGACAGGATAGGATAGCATGGTTTAGGAAATATTTAGTAGGATCGGCAGGGTAGGCACCGTAACAGTCTGAGAGATGGAAGGTGCGGGAAGAGCAGAGTGCACGAGTGTTACAGACAGGAACAAATAGGGATGCCTCTGTCGTGGTCACCCAATTCGGAGCTCCGAGGACACGTAAATTAGATCAGGTCAGGTGGAGAAAGAGGGAAATGGATGCAGAGAAGGCAGTGGATAGTTGGCATCATGTTCAAAAGCAGCAGTGAATTTCATATTTCCTAAAAATAGATGAAGGTTCCCCGAGGCGCCTCAGCTCGCCCACACGCGAGGCAGCGAGATGAGGCGGCGCTGTGTTCTCCAGACAACTTAACTCTCTGTTGCCAAGACGACCAAGCACCGCGTGGGATTAAGAGCTCACTGAATTTTGTGGCAGTTTATAATCCGTACAAACTTAAGATGAAAGTTCATATCAAGATAACGCTAAGTGCATTTCTATTAATAAAAGGAAGTCATTGCAATTTATACTTACAGGAGTGCCACATTGAGAGGTTCTCAGTAGTATTATGTTAAAACATTTTCACTGACAAAAAAAGAACATTTATAATTCATATATACAGGACTGAATACTGCAGAAGTGGAAGTTTTACTAATATAATATAAAAGTATTTTCATGAATAATAAAAAAAGAAGACATTTAAAATTCAAATATACTACAAAGCGGTATGGAGAGAAACGTTCTCAGAAAATAACGTGAAATATTCCCAAGAGAGATAAGGAGGAGAGCATTTGCCATTAACACTGATACGGTAGAGAATACTGTAGCCAGAAATTCTTAGGCAAAGTATGCTTTGCACATAAATTCTTCACAAAATACGGTTCAATATCTCCTCGCAACATAAAAAACATGGAACTCAATGCGACAGGAAACAGAATATTACACTGCAGACATGGAAATTCATGCTAATTAAAACACCATTACCATTACATTATTTCACATTTGCAATTGAAATATACCGGAAACAATACAGTCATGGCTATTCTTGGTAAAGCTTAAACATTTTCCTAAGTAAAAAATAAGACCAGAGGAAGAATACCGGCGGATTCTCAACA
>NC_059272.1:18188485-18200985 GCF_017591435.1 Portunus trituberculatus | reverse complement strand
CAACTGTCTGCCACACCTGACTGTCACTCTCATTACTGATAAGACACACAAATACAACACACCTGGAGACAATAATAATAATAATACTCTGGACACGTTTAACATTCAACTCATGCCTCTAGTAAAGAAACTCAAAGGAATAAGGAGTGAATTCTGACCACCACCACCACCACCATCCCCACCACCACCACCATACCTTCTGATTAGACACCCCAGGGAACCATAAAACTATTCCTAATGCATTTAAAATTCAACTCGTGTCATTTATATGAAGCCAGATAGACATTTTGAAGTCTAGTGACATTTAATACACCTTTCTCTTGAAACTACTGACAGTCCTAGTACAACATTCTTGAAATTTATTGATATTACTGATGAATATTTACTGACAACGAGAATTTTTGTCCTCAAACTACAACTTAAACGAAAAAGTTAGTATTAGTCCCTTGAGTAACATGACGCATTTTCATATTCATTCTTCTTACTATTTGTTGATTTTATACAGATTCAGAAAATTATGTGGTGATCAAAATAGTGAAGACTGTGACCATTAATCTTGTGGCTTCCATAGACTCTTCTTAATTTCAATAAAATGGTCTAATCGTACACAAATCTCAAGGTAAAAATGTGTCCTAGTATTGAAGGGGTTAAAGATATATATATATATATATATATATATATATATATATATATATATATATATATATATATATATATATATATATATATATATATAACATTGAAATCTTAACTATTTACTATCTTCAATGATACTAGCAATCTGTAGTCTATAAAATGTGTTTTAGAATTTTATCTAATCTCAGAAATTCTCTGAAACATGTTTGGTCAATTACCTTCCTGTCAGATCTACTATTTACAGTTTGAAATGCCCCTTCTGAAATTCATGTACATGCTTAAAAATTGCCCTTTGAAGTCTAACTACCGTCTTTAAAATCCTTCATGGCTATTCAAATCCATGAAAATATCTGCTATCAATTTACTCGTAATTATGGCCTGCAAGAAAAGATGTCCTTGAAATTTGTTTATATTCATACAAAATAAAAAACAGCCTTTGGAAATTATCTATTCTTGAAAGGAAAACTTGGCTGGAAACTATCTAGTCTATAAAACCTTGAAGCGTCACCTGCCAACCTCGCCTGACGTCGTGCAAACTTAATAAGAGTAATTAAAAAGAAACAATCATCTCTTTTACATATCTGAAAAAAAAACTCACTTGGATGATGGAAGAAAATCAGGAGTCTTTAACATTACACTACCCTCTTTTCACTTTTTTAACTGTTCCTGCCGCCTGCCTTCATGCTTTCATTCACTGCATCTCAAATTAAAAAGAAAACACTATATTTTCTCTTACAAATTTAAAAAAACCTGTCATGGAAGCAAATCTGGCACCTTTAACATTGAACAACCATCTCTTTACGTTCTTTACTGTCCCTGCATCCCGCCTTCACAGCACACCACTCGCTGCTTCTCTCGGTATTTTCATTCCTGCATCTCAACCCTTCAAACGGAGACTACGTAACTAAGGATGAGTGTCAAGTGATTGTGCCGCACCTCGCCTGCTGCTTTACGACTCACTGCGCCTTTAATGAATACCTGGGCGCCGCTCTTTACCTAGAATCACCTTTGTCGTGTTCAGGGAAGCTGAGTTCACCGCCCTTCATTTGTTTATCTTTTCTTGTTCCCCGCCTCATGTTTTACGAATCCGGCGCACAGTTTCAATTACGTTTCTCATTGGCGGGGCTTTCTATTCCGCTCCCTATTCTTTGTTATCATAATTAACCTGTTTGTATTTTTAGAGGTCACTTCATTTTCTACGTGACATTCAAGAGGGTCATATGTTCCCGCCTGTACATGCTCCGCCACCTCTTCATTACCTTGCCTTCTTTCTTACTGCTCCTCTCCTCTCCTCTCCTCTCCTCTCTTCTCGTGCTTTTACGTCCTCTTTTTCGTCTCACACTTTTATTGTTTCCAGTTTGTTTCTCTAATTCACTTATTCTTTCATTTCTTCATTTTTAACTGTCATACTTCAGCTCCTTCGTTCCTTGTCACTATTTCCTCTTTTCCAACTTGTTTCCTCTCTCTCTCTCTCTCTCTCTCATTTTCTTTTTACTCTCCTTCCTTTCACGAAACTTTACTCTTTGTTTACCATTCTCTTTTCCTTCCACTTTATTTCCTTTCCTTTCTTCTCTCCCTCTATTCCCATTCCTTACTCTTCTTCCCTTGTCACTTTCCCTTTTCGTTTCTCATACCTATTCCATTCTTTCTTCCCTCTTTCCTTACAGCTGTGTTCCCTCCGTCATCACCTCCCAACTTCCATTCTTTCCCTCCAATAGTCCTTTCCCTTTACACCTTGTTTCCTTCCCTACCCATTTCCTCTCTCATTTCCTGACATCCCTTCCCCCATCCTCTTGACACATTCCTCGTCTCTTTGTTGTTTCCTTTCTTTACCCATTCCCTTCTTTCCAGCACGTGGCTTTCATGTTCTTTCCTTCCCTTGTCTGTCTCTTCCATTCTTTTCACCCTATTTCCTTTCCTCATTCATTATATCACTTATTTTATTGCAACAGTATATTTTTCCTATTTTTTCATCATGTCCTTTCTAAACCTTCTTAATCTCTTATACTTGATGTTTCAATTTATTCTCTTGCCTCATCCATTCCATCCCCCCCTCAATCTATTCTCTATCCTTTTAACACTCGGATCCCCTTCCCTATCCCTTCCAAACCCGATTAATTCCAAACTATTCCTCCCTTCCTTCTACTTTGCTTTCTTGCCATATCTCTTCCCTTCTCATCCTCTCCTCCCTTCTCTCCCACCTACCATCCACCACTCCTCCCAGGGGCGGCGTGGGATCAGCCTCCCCAGTCCTTGTCAACACTCCTGGACCTCCGTGATCGCAGGTAATCCTCGGAAGCTCTAATGAAAACAGGACACAAGAGGGTATTTATCTCCTGGGTGGCTGGCGGGATGGGGTTTCTCTCTCTCTCTCTCTCTCTCTCTCTCTCTCTCTCTCTGAAGTCTTAATCTGTGAGCTACATCAATTGAAGGAATTTTCATATAAACCCGTGTCTATTATTGAACAAAGCGTGTCATTTTGTTACGTTTGTTTTAGTCGCCTTCATGTTTGACCGTTTGTCCTTCTTTTGTGTGTGTGTGTGTGTGTGTGTGTGTGTGTGTGTGTGTGTGTGTGTGTGTGTGTGTGTGTGTGTGTGTGTGTGTGTGTGTGTGTGTGTGTGTGTGGATCGTTAATATCATTGGTATTGTTGTTATTCTCTCTCTCTCTCTCTCTCTCTCTCTCTCTCTCTCTCTCTCTCTCACACACACACACACACACACACACACACACACACAAGAAGGCCCGGTAGCTGAGTGGTTAGAGCGCTGGCTTCACAAGCCAGAGGACCGGGGTTCGATACCCCGGCCGGATGGAGATATTTGGGTGCGTCTCCTTTCACATGTAGCCCCTGTTCACCTAGCAGTGAGTAGGTACGGGATGTAAATCGAGGAGTTGTGACCTTGTTGTCCCGGTGTGTGGTGTGTGCCTGGTCTCAGGCCTATCCGAAGATCGGAAATAATGAGCTCTGAGCTCGTTCCGTAGGGTTTAGCTGTCTCGTCAGAGACTGCAGCAGATCAAACAATGAAACACACACACACACACACACACACACACACAAAGGGACACCTTTTTTCAGCAACAGCAGCACCAGTTTTAAGGTTTTTTTCTCACTGAATGTATGTCAATAATTGAGATGACAGCTGACAACGGGCACAAAGGAACATATATGAATAAAAGAGAGAGAGAGAGAGAGAGAGAGAGAGAGAGAGAGAGAGAGAGAGAGAGAGAGAGAGAGAGATTCCTGATAAATGCACTGTGGTTGTTCGTCCTTAAACTTACTCTTTTCTTGCATTCCATTTTCTTTGACGTCAGCGTGCAGCACCAAGCTCCTCCCGTCTGGTGCCGGACGCGGGTCATGGTGCTGCAAGGAACACCCGCCAAAGGAACGTATTGCAAGTATTCATGTGGCATCCGAGGCATCCGATTCCCTTAATTTCCAACGCCTCACACAAAGGAACACAGAAATAGTACGGGCAGAAGCAGACTTATTGACCGTCACGAGGATGTTTAGCTTCCCCTTCAAATTTTTTTTTTCATCTTTTCTTTCGCAGTGCAAGTAAGAATTTCTCAAGCTGGTCACAATACACCTCATTTTCTATCTTTACAACTCCAAAGCCGCTTAAGTCTATTCCTGGCGTCACCACACTTTACCTAACATCACTTTTACACTACAGCGGTCACCACTCCACTATTTTCTGTTCCTATGATGAAAGCAAACACAGACTGCAACTTCAGGTAACAAGGAGGGCACTGTGGCTGCTTCGTTCTAGACATCAATCACTGTTTACATGGATAATTCGCTGTAAAGCATTAAGTATACAAAATATCCATCTGGAAGGTAAATATTAACAGAAAAACAAATAACAGCGCAGCATAATCCAGTAAAGGACACATTTTCACAATATTTCCGTGCATCAATCTTCCTTCCTGCCTGATGCTTGTCTTTATCAATCCCACAGAGGACCTTCTAACAGGATTATGATCGTTGGGCGGCACTGCTTCAAGGGGCTGTATTGCGTAGGGCAGTGTGTGTGTGTGTGTGTGTGTGTGTGTGTGTGTGTGTGTGTGTGTGTGTGTGTGTGTGTGTGTGTGTGTGTGTGTGTGTGTGTGTGTGTGTGTGTGTGTGTGTGTGTGTGTGTGTCTATGTGGTGTTGAACATTCTCTTTCACAATACAAGGCAAGTTAACTGACAAAATTCAGCGGGAAATGTGAAGCAAACTGGTGTACAGTCAATGAGGAAGGGAGGGAGGAAGGCGGGACGACATGGAAAGAGGGAAGGAGGGAAGAGGAGGAGGAAGAAACCAGCGAAGGAGACAGGGACACAGAGAGGGAAAGAAGGATATGGAGGGTGACACTGGTGGCTAAGTCTGAGAGAGAGAGAGAGAGAGAGAGAGAGAGAGAGAGAGAGAGAGAGAGAGAGAGAGAGAGAGAGAGAGAGAGAGAGAGAGAGAGAGAGAGAGAGAGAGAGAGAGAGAGAGAGAGAGAGAGAGAGAGAGAGAGAGAGAGAGAGAGAGAGAGAGAGAGAGAGAGAGAGAGAGAGAGAGAGAGAGAGAGAGAGACGGTAGTGTGAGCAGGAAAGACTAGATGAGGCGTAGATACTGAAAGAGAGAAACTAGTAATCTGCTCAGTAACACACAAAAGATGAAAAAAAATAAAAAAGTCACGTAGTATAAGACACTTCCCACACGTCTTTCCAGCCAAAGGTACACGTGGGGGGGAACTAATCTGTACCTGGAAGAGATTAGCGTTTCCAAGGAGTGTGCACGAGTTAAGAGAAAAGACCAACTGAAATTTTCATGCATTTAGATCTCAAATTTTCAACAAGGGAGAGTGTAAGATGTGACACAGTTTGAGGAGTTCCTGGAGGGAGTAAGACCGACAGAGGCTTGGGAGAAGGAGAGTGGATGCTGAGGCAGGGGAGTAGAGAGGAGAGAGAAGAACGAAAGGGAGGAGAGTGACAGAGGATAAGACGAGGAAGGGTGGGTGGTGAGAGGAAGGGAAAAGGAAGAGAAGTAGAGGAATAAAAGAAGGGAGGGAAAGGAAAAGAGAGTGACACTGGATAAGGCGAGGGAAGGTGGGTGCTGAGAGGACGGCAAGAGGCAAGAGAGAGAGAGAGAGAGAGAGAGAGAGAGAGAGAGAGAGAGAGAGAGAGAGAGAGAGAGAGAGAGAGAGAGAGAGAGAGAGAGAGAGAGAGAGAGAGAGAGAGAGAGAGAGAGAGAGAGAGAGAGAGAGAGAGAGAGAGAGAGAGAGAGAGAGAATATTAGAGTAAGAAGACACGAGATGATTATTATTAAATGCACAGCGAGATCCATTATATTCAAAGAATGTATCGTATTATCCAAACACTTCCCTTCACCAATACATAATGAATGAACTCCTCCTCTCTGAAGTAATTGAGAGTAAATAATAAATGAAGAGTCTTTGATCTGGTGGGTTGCCGTCAAAAGAAACAAGATATTTCCGCTGACACTCTATAGCTTTCTTGTCTTACTTAGTGCTCAGAATGTACTAGAGAGCTCATGTTACGCCTTGGTTTCCTTTCTCTTCAATATTCTCTCCTCCATCAGCTGCAGTCTTCAATTCTCTCAACATACAAGGACTGTGACATTATAACAGGCTTAAAGAATCGTCATCCACACCACACCATCTATTACCAAACTACAAACCACCTAATCATTCACCTATCCACTCATCCAGTCCACACACCCATATCTGACATCAATTTATCCTACCATCCTTCAGTCAATCATCACAACTGCCTAGTTATTAACTCCTTCAGTACTGGGACGCATTTTTACCTTGAGTTTTGGTTATGATTAGACGATTTTGCTTACAAAGGAAAGTTCTATGGAGGTCGGAAAATTAATGGCCATAGTCTTCACTATTTTAATCCTCCACGTGAGTTTCTGAAGCTGTATAAAATCACCAAATAGTAAGCAGAATGAATATGAAAACGCGTCTTCGTACTGAAGGGGTTAACTATTATAACCCTTTCATTACTTATCCGTCCATTTATCCACCTATAAAACTCTATGTGCATTAACCCACTCTACCATCCAACCATCATATCCACTCCACCTGCCCACCTATGCGCCATCTAGAACACCTGCAGCCTCTCCCTCAGTATTCCCAATGTCGAACTCTCATCCCGGTGCTTCTGAAGAGGCCTGACTAATGACGGACATAAGTGGCGGGATCTGAGAGCGTGGGGAAGCTAATACTGATGCCCCACGTGTCTCTAGGAGTGAGGCGGCGAAGGGATGACGGCAGCAGAGGGAGTGGTGTTGAGGAAGGATGTGATGAGAGTGATTGAGTGATGGAGTGATGGTTTGTCAGGCGAGATTTGAGACAGTAAAGGAATTGAATGACGGAGGAATACATTGACTGATTGACATATACATAAACAGGGAGATGAAAGAGAGAGAGAGAGAGAGAGAGAGAGAGAGAGAGAGAGAGAGAGAGAGAGAGAGAGAGAGAGAGAGAGAGAGAGAGAGAGAGAGAGAGAGAGAGAGAGAGAGAGAGAGAATCCATAATGAGTAGAATAACAGTAGATAAATGCCTTTCCTTTGATCCTAGTAACGCTATGCTAGGCACTACAGTAACACACACACACACACACACACACACACACACACACACACACACACACCTCACTGTTACATTTCCGTTTTCTCTTGATCTATACTCGACAGCAACCCTGAGCTTCTTGCCAGCCTTGCCAACCCTACCACTCACCACGTCCCTCCCTCCACTCCCCTCCACCTCCACCTCCACAACCACCCATCCCGCACATCACGGTATAAACAAAACAAAGGCGACGCGTCACCCGCTACCGGCGTTCTGGGGTTCAATCTAACGGGAAATGCAATTCTTTCCTCCTCCTGTCCTTTGTATAATTCACTCGCGTCTTCCCTTCCGTCTGAGTTCCAAAGTCCATGCCAATATTTTCACGACCGAAATACTCTCTTTGGGGCTGCGGTTTCTGGGAGAGGAAGAGGACCCGGCGTGGTAAGCTCGCAGTAAGTCGACATTATTGGTTACAAGAGAGCGGGGCCACCAGGACACCGATAGCCGTGTTCGGAGAGTGAAGGGAGCAGCCACGACACGGTGACCAGCCAGAGGGTCCCCCTGAGCTGCCGCCGCCGCCCACTCAATGAGGAATTACAGCCGCTACATGATTCCCTCGCCCTCCACTACTCGATTCCCTTGCTTTCCCTCCGAGTGTTGCTTGTGTGGGTTTCTCATCGTTGTCACTGTCCTCCTCCTCTTCTTCCTCTACCTCTTCGTTCTTGTCCATGTTGTCATATTCTTTTCATGCTCCTCTTCCTCGTCTTTGGAATCTTCTTTCATCATTATAGTCAATATTTTCATCTTTCCACCTTCCTCTTTCTTCTCCTCTGCTCTTCCATCTTCTCTTCTCCCTCGTCTTCCTTCCTTTCCACACTCACTGTCTCTCGTGGCGCGTCTCGTCTCGTTGCTCTTATCACCTCCGTCAATTTTCAACGTCTCTCATCGTCTCTCCGGCCCTGCTGCGTATATGGACCATTAGAAGGCGTAGGTGCCTCGCGTAGTGCCTCTGTAAACCTCGACGCAGCGCTGCACCTCCAAACGTTTCGGCGTCTTATCTCCCCAAGTGAAAATAACTGAGTCCGTTTCTTTTTTTTTCCCCTTTCTCTCAGTGTCTATCTCCTTTTCCAGCCGCTCTCTCTTTCCCTCAGGTATTTTCCCCAGTGTTTTCCTTCCCTAGAGTCTCTTTCTCTAGAGATCTCCCTCCTCACGTGCGTCTTTCCTCCTGTGTCTCCTTTCACCAGTTTCTCTTTACCTGAGGGTGGGGAAAAGAAAGTGTTTTTTCCTCCTCCTTTACTTTTTTTTTTCTCTCTCTCTCTCTCCCCATCTCTCTCCACCAGGGACCTTCTCAAAACATTGCCGCTCCTCCCGCCCTGGTCCAGCTATGATCTACTCCCTCTCTCCCTCCCTTCCTTCTCTTCCTGCCTCCCTCTCTTCCCTGCCTCCCTCCTGTCGCGGCTGAGTGATACGAGGGAGGGTCAAAGGGCGGCACCAAGTCATTCGTCTTAGTTGTCCCTCCTTCGTGTGGCACTATTGTGTGTGTGTGTGTGTGTGTGTGTGTGTGTGTGTGTGTGTGTGTGTGTGTGTGTGTGTGTGTGTGTGTGTGTGTGTGTGTGTGTGTGTGTGTGTGTGTCTGTCTGTCTGTCTGTCTGTCTGTCTGTCTGTCTGTCTGTCTGTCTGTCTGTCTGTCTGTCTCTCTCTCTCTCTCTCTCTCTCTCTCTCTCTCTCTCTCTCTCTCTCTCTCTCTCTCTCTCTCTCTCTCTCCAGGGATGTTAAACGTTCTTGCGCAAAGCACCACCACCACCACCACCACCAAACTTTAACCTCTATAACCTCTATCCAATCCTGACACGCCCTCCCATAAAATATTTATTCTCCCTCTCCCCCATCACACACACACACGCACACGCACACACACACACACACACACACACACACACACACACACACAAGGGAAGGGCATGGAGTGAAATGATATGGGGGAGGAGATACGGAGGAAGGAAATGACATGGGAAGGATTTGGGAAGAGGAGAGGGAAAGAGGAGAGATGGAAGGGTGTCTGAAGGGAGGAAACAGACGAAGGAAGGCAGGGAAGAGATAGGGAAATGGAGAGAAAGAGATAGTGAATGCAGCGGCTAAGGAAGGATCAGAAAGAGAGGAAAGAGGGGAGAAAGGAAAAAAGAGTAGGAGAAAAATGATAGAGGAAGAAAGAAAACAAAGGAAAATTATTCGGAAAGTGAAAAGAAGGAAGTTAGCAGAAACGATGAGAGAGAGAGGAGAGAGAGAGAGAGAGAGAGAGAGAGAGAGAGAGAGAGAGAGAGAGAGAGAGAGAGAGAGAGAGAGAGAGAGAGAAACAGTGAATAAGGGAAGAGAAGGGAAAGACAGAATGACAACAGAGATAAGAGAAGAATACACGAAAGAGGGAAAATGAAGAGAAGAGAAGTAGAAAGAAAAAAAGACAATAGAAAAAAGGATGGGAAAGAGAAAAAAAAGAAGGGAAAAACAGAGCAAAAAAAAAAAAAAAAAAAAAGAAAGAAAAGACGTAAAATGACAAGAAGGAAACGGAAGAGACAAAAAAGAAAGGATAAAGAAAAATAAACTAATAAAACTACAGCATGAAAGAAAACGGAGTAGGAAAAAGGGGAGGAAGTGAAGAGAAGAGGAGACGGAGATAGGTTAGAGAGGGAACTGAGGGGCGAGAGGGGAGGGAAGGGGAAGAGGAAGGGGAAGGGGAAGGGGAAGGGAAGGGAAGGAAGGGGGATGGAGGTAAGCATTCCCTGATAACAGCTGCCATTAATTTTAAGCTCTAAATTGGTCTCGCTGAGTTTCCCTTCCTCCTCCTCCTCCTCCTCCCTCCTCCCCTTCCCAATTCGAGGCCTTCTACTTCCCGTTTTTCATCTCAACCAACAGAGACCTCACCAAAACACAACAGGCAGAGAGAGAGAGAGAGAGAGAGAGAGAGAGAGAGAGAGAGAGAGAGAGAGAGAGAGAGAGAGAGAGAAATAAGAGGGGAATCAAAGTAAGTGAAGCAAATACCGTAACTCAAACGTGTGTGTGTGTGTGTGTGTGTGTGTGTGTGTGTGTGTGTGTGTGTGTGTGTGTGTGTGTGTGTGTGTGTGTGTGTACCTCCAGCGCTCTGTGGATAATTGGCCATCAGGTGAAGACAACTGAGTGGCGTTAGCAGAATATTACCTCTTATAACCTCCCCTCCCTCCCTCCCTTTCTTCCTTCCTTCCTTCTTCTCACCCCTTTGTTTACTCTCTCTCTCTCTCTCTCTCTCTCTCTATCCTTATCCTCAGCCTTTTTGCATTCTGTCCCTTATTCTTTATTGTTCTTCCTTTCTTTTCTTCCCTTTGCCATTCAATCACTATGAATGATTTGGCCCTTAACTTTTCTTACGGCCTGACATATTCTCTCTCTCTCTCTCTCTCTCTCTCTCTCTCTCTCTCTCTCTCTCTCTCTCTGCCAAAAGGAAAGCTGAACCTCAAGATTTCGTAGTTACAGAAAGAAAGTGTTTGGCAGCCACGTTAGTTTCCGTTTAATAGAGTTCTTTGTGGGTTTTGATTACCCCTCTCTCTCTCTCTCTCTCTCTCTCTCTCTCTCTCATATATTCATCCTTATCTTCCTTCTCTGCTTCATACTCTTCTTGTTCTCCTTCTTCGTCTTGTTCTTATTCTTCTCCATTCTCCCCCTCCTCCTCCTTCTCCTCCTCCTCCTCCAAAGCCACACACGCAGCAGGCACGGAGGGTTCTCATCCACTAATGCCTTCTGCCTATAAGAGGATGCGCATATGTGTTCAATTCCATTCACAGCCACCGAACCTTCAATACGCCATTACCTCGCATATGCAAACACAGTGTCGTACCCGCACCTTTATACGTCCCTGCTCGCATCACCTTTGCCTTTCATTAGCTCACCTTAAGCCCATGAAGGTGATTCCTGTGGTTTTTAATAGTGTTTTATGGTGTGTGTTTTTTTCTTTCTTCTTTCTTCTCACTTTTTTTTTCTTCATGTGTGTGTGTGTGTGTGTGTGTGTGTGTGTGTGTGTGTGTGTGTGTGTGTGTGTGTGTGTGTGTGTGTGTGTGTGTGTGTGTGTGTGTGTGTATTCTATATTGTTCTATTTTTTTTCTATTCTTATTTTATTTTTCTTATCCTTCGTTGTTTCTATAGTTTCCTCTCTCCTCTATTGTTTTACTTTTGTTTTTATTTTATTTTCTTCTTTTTTTTTAATTCCTCCTTCTCCTTTTCCACTTCCGTCTAATATTCCTCCTCCTCCTCCTCCTCCTTTTACACTCTTCCTACTCCACGACCTTTCACCTCTCCCTAGTCCTCTTCCTCTTCCTCCTGCTTTCGTCACATCACACTTTGAAGCCAAACATTTCACCTTTCCCTGATCCCCCATCACTCACGCCCTTCTGATGCAGCGCCGGGACGTGAATTCTTACTACAACCTGTAAACTTTCGAACTCCTCCCTCCATCACCCCAACACTCCCTCCCCTCGTCCCTCCAAATGCTACTGTCTTTACTCCTTTTTTCTCTCACTCTTCTCTTGCTGCCGCTATGAATGAAATCTTTGGTGTAACTTGGAATCTTTTTTTTTTCTCTCACTCGTCTATTATTTGTGTGTGTGTGTGTGTGTGTGTGTGTGTGTGTGTGTGTGTGTGTGTGTGTGTGTGTGTGTGTGTGTGTGTGTGTGTGTGTATGTGTGTGTGAGGATGGAAGATAAACACACACGCACGCGCGCACACCCACCCACCCACACACCACACACACACACACACACAACGTCAGCACTCACGTCCTTTCCTCTATAATTCTTACTGATGTGGAGAAGAGAAGAGGGAAAAGGGAGATAGGGAAGAGGAGGAAAAGTGAGGAAAGGACGAAGGAAGGAGGAAAACGAAAGAGGTGGAAGAACGTAGAAAGAGGAATGCGAGAAACGAATAAAGGTGGGAGAGGGAGAGAAAGGGAGGGTTTGGGAGAGGAGGAGGAGGAGGAGGAGAGTAAGTCCCATACATCTTACGGGTCTCAAGAGGGAGGAAAGAAGGGAAAATAATACATATATATGGGTGGAGCGCCGCGCCCCCTCCCATTCCTAGCAGCGCCTTCCAACACTAAGACAGATCACCAAACTTTTGTATCAAGCGACTTCACCACTACTATCACCACTACTATCACCACCACCACCACCACCACCACCACCACCACCACCACCACCACCACCACCACCACCATCACTGACTCTTTTCTCTTTCTTTATTGTTTTTTCTTCCTTATCATATTTTTTCTTTCTTT